>NW_020455049.1:1152150-1320339 GCF_003342845.1 Nothoprocta perdicaria
CCCCCCCCCCAGATTCCTTACTTATTGGGTATCATTTCCTGGCAAGGCTACAGGAAAAGCTCAGGTCATGACTAGGCCATTGCTAAACCTATGAGCTAGTGTTTTCTAAGAAAAGCATTGTAAATTGTATTTTAAAAGGGAAATGTTATTAGACACATAGTTAATTAAATTGGATTAGCTGCACATCAGTTTTTCGCTAGGAGAGATTCCCTTTCCTGCATTTTTTCTGGAGACAGATAAACCAGACTGGCTTGAGTGAATTCAGCTTCTGTGCACAGTGATGCAGCATCATTTTGTACCAGCAGCAGTGAGGTAAGACATGTTATCTGTAAAGGACAGTGCTGATTTTGATAAACTTACCTGTGTTTTACTTCCGAGGTTACCTGCTTTGAGCAGGACTTGTCAGCTCCTTACCATGGCTGCAAGCCTGATTGAAATCACAGTTAGCCACAGACACAGCCGTTGAACTCCCATGTGAACTCATGGAAACTTAACGTGATCAACTGGATGTTGGGTGTCAACACCTGCATGTTCTGATACAGACACCCTAGTCCCCCAAAGTCCAAACATGCCCTTAAACCCTTTTCAAAGAGCTAATTACTACTTAAATTAAGTGCAAGCTTAAATGCCTTGCTGAATGTGTTGGTCTAGTAAAAAATAAAGAGTCTTGGGTCAACTGTAGCATGTTTTCCTGTTAGAAGATGTTATAGGACGCCCTTTTATACGTAACATTTGTTTAACCATGTTGAAGTTGAGGTTATAAACTACGGCTATTGCCACTGGCAAAATACAAACAATTTTCAAGGAGCAATAAATTAGGTAGAGAACATGGTATGTGTTAAGAATAAAATACGATGCGGTAAGTCCTATACATAAGAATAGGAATTAGAAATAATCTCTTGATACAAATCACTTGCTATTCTGTTCAGTGTTTTATTCATTTATAATTTAGGATAATCCGATTTACCTGTTGGCTATCGTCAGTTAAATATTGTGGGTGTTTTTTTGTGGTATTTTTTTTTAATTCTGCTAACATTTTAAGTCACTTCTAATGATTAGCTTAAGCAAAACAGCTTGGCCTCCTGATGTTGCTGTATTTCCAGATCAGTAGCACATATTATGGTCACAGTTTGCATGGATGTATGAAAACACTTGGAGAATTACAGGGTTTAACAGTCTAGTGGATTCATGTGAATTTAACTGCAGAAATTAAAACACATTTTTCCTTTGCACAGCATTATCTGCCTGTTTAAAAACAACAAACTTTCAGAGCAAGTACTTGAATTTAGATTTATTTAGACCCTATTTCTCAGCTTCTAGCTAAGCAATTCCATAGAAAAATGTCTTATTTTTATCTATAAATTTGTTGAAGTCATGATTCTATTTGTAATCAGACAGGCCTGAGGTCTAAAGTTACATGAATTTGGTCAAACTGACCCTGAATTCTTGACTGTAAACACCATAAATCTTCCCCGCAATAATTAGTTTCACATTGTAAAGGCCATGCTGTGAAGGGTAATCCCTCATGGAACAAGTTAAGTTTCTAATTTGTTTTCCATAGCACAATGAATTCCAAAAGCTTTCACCATGTTTCTAGCGAGTCATTTATCAGCTTCATCCTAAAGCATAGAAGGGACATCACAGATCATCTGCAACACAAAACAAGTTGTGTGTTTCCTTATAGCAAGAATAGACAGCAGTGCCCAAGAGTGCTGCTTGACTGATTTTTTTTGCTTGAAAGTCATAAAAATCCCCCAAATCTGTAAGCTGAGCCTAGTGATTGAGTCTCCTATTCATTTTCCAGTGGGGTTTATCAGACAGACTAGTGATAGACCAATTTCATACTTCCCCTGGGAAATGCAACTGCTGCCTCTTCCAAGGGGCTTTGCCAGCACAGAGGAGCATCAGCACCACTTTGCTGATGTAGCAAAGCCCTGACAGCAGCAAAAATCCTCCAGGAGGCTCTTAAAAAGAGAAGGAGATAAGAAGGTATGGATCGAATGAGGTCTTGGTAAGAGTACTGCCTTCGTTATGATACAGAGAAATGAAATACTGAACGAGCATTAGAAAATGGGAAAGAAAACCATTATTGTGAATGTGCTTATCCCAGCAAGGCCATCTCAGATCCCTGGCMCTGGTGGGGGTTAGTGTATTACTGAAAAAAAGAGCTGTGTTTCACCAGAATGCTGAGAATATACGTGCAAGGATTTTGAAGAGACTTTATAAATTGTTTTCCATTGGCTGGAGACTTTCTCCTTCTAAAGGCTCAGTCGTGTCTGGTGACGTTTATTTGACAGAGCAACCAAATATCATCTGACATGTGGGCAAAATGGCCAGTGAGCAACACGTGCGTGCGAGTCCACACACGCTCCCCCCAACCTGTCCATGCTCCAAATTTGAGTATGATGCTGGTAATACAGGCATAAAAACAGTTTAGTCTCTGACTAGGATGGATGATGTTTCTTTAAAAAATAAAAATAACATATGTTTTTGTGCCTAAAATATAGTAAACATTGCGGTGTCCTATAGACTTTGCAGGCATTGTAATACCCTTAAAAGACTGCAATGCCAAAGCAGYGCATGAAACGGTTTACAAGTGAGAAGAGGTTGTTTTAGGGGTGTRGAGGGAGGCTGAAAAGCTGCAAATACTGAGCCTGTCATTCAAGATTTACTCATTTTGTACCATCATACAAACCTAGAAATGTTCTCTCTTGTACTACAACATATTGCTGCTGCTGACTTGCAGCAAAAGTAAATTCAGATGGTATGTTTAGTGCAGGAGGTGACTTCTCTCATTCTATCGTGTAATTTCTCAGAATTACTCTTTTCTAGAGCATAAAATGGTCCATATCTACTTGCTTAGTGGCAGTGCTGATCCTGACGAGCCCTGCTGGCTCCCTTTGGAGGTCTGTGCTAGGTCCCAGGTGCCTCAATTTGCTAGTCTGCAATTAAGGGCTGTAAATCAAAACCTGTAGCGCAAGGCTGTGCTCGGTGTTGCAAGGCGAGGAAGGAATTGGGTTTCCTGGAGTGAATTATACACCTGCCTCAACCCGAAGGCTGCCCCCTCTGCTGTGATCCCCTGCCCTGCTCAGTAGTTAGCCCTGAGCCAGCCTGGTGGGTTCAGGCCCGGTCAAGGGCTGCTCCTCACTGCCCGCTGCAAGTAGTTTGGAGGGCAGAGCASTATAATCATCACAAGTTTGCTGTGAATCCCCAAGATCTGGGTTTAGGTGAGATGAGAGATCCTGGTTAGCTCGCAGCAGGGAGTGCAGTACGGAGGTYATTTGATTACAGAGTGATGTTATTTCTAGTGGATTTGATTAGTTTGCAGTGAACTTAGCCACTGCAGCACCTTAGGATGTTTCTTCAGGTTGCTCTGATGTCTCTGCATTCTCCACTGCAGCATCGGGGYGAGTCGGGGAGCTCTGGCACAGACCTGGCGCACTCATCCTTACAGAAGACCCAACACTGATTTTTCATCTCCCATTCATCCCCGTGTGCCAGGAAAGATGCTCTCAAAGCAGGACACATCCTGTACCACCTGCTTCCTTCCCCAGTTGCCAAAAGGCCTAGGGATGTTGTCCATTAGTAGCTGCATGTGTCTTCTTCTTTATAAGCTCTGGGGTGTTACTTGCAAAGCTACGTAAGTAATTTCAAACCACATTTTTTATTGGAAAAAAGCAACAAACAGCATAAATCCCATTCACTTCATCAGAAGTCTAAACAACAGTTTTTAAGTCTCCTCAGAAACTTGCTCAGGGCTTTGCAGGGGAGAAACCTCTTTTCCTCCTTGTAATGACCATAATCTACTGCTCTGCACAGAATGTCGTTTAAATTACTCAAAGGCTTTTGGCTTGCCCATGGTTGAATGTCRACGAAGATCGACTTCAGAGGTAGATCTGGGACACATTTCACAGGGGAGTTCAATCGTTAGAACCAGCCATTTGTTGTGAATTTCTCAGAGGTGAAAGCTGTCAGGAAGAGAGCTGGCTCGTCATCAAAAAAGACAGTCTGTTTTCATCTATGGCTTAAAAAAAAAAAGACTTAAAAAGAAATTTAGTAATAAAGTGTAGGGTAACCTATCTGAGAATTTGAGAACCAGTTTTTAAATGCTTTGACCAAAACTGGAACATTCTTTTGTTCTTATTTGAAAGCTCTTCGGGGGATGGGGAGATGTCCTGTTTTGGGGGATGTGGATGGTTTCTGCAATCATACATGTTTCCAGAGAATAAAAAGACACTTTCTCAGCCCTTGAATCTGTCCGCTAGCGAAGGATTTGCCCCTTAGAGTTTTGCAAGGCCCTTGAAGTGTTAACATGATATTCTGTCGAAGTGTGGGTGAGCTATATCACTTTCAAAGGAAACAAAGAGACGTAGGGTCACGTTCTGATGTCCTCCTTCACGCTCAAGTCGTGCCTTAGGCTGCCCAAAAGTCACAATGATTTCACTGACTCTATTCATGGAAGAAAGTCTTCATCAGCGTAAGTAAAGATATCAAAAAAATTAACTCTTGGTTGAAAATCTTTCATGACATTGGTGCCTACCAAGTTTCTGGACTAGATGCAGAGGAATTCATTGATCTTATGCTGCTTTATTTCAAGAAGCAAAAGTTGTAAGAAAATCAACTCTGTTTGGGAACACACTTTCTTTTGAATGTTGGTATTTTGGTAGTAGAACAAATCTTGGATTTTTAAAATTAGCTTGASTTTGCTAAAATCCTGTGGAAAGCTTGAGTTTATCTTATGACTTAGCTCACCTTCTGCTCTGAACATAAGCTTTTTTTAGAAGTCTGACCGGAAAAAATGAATATACTGTATTCTACATCAGCAGTTTATAATCAAGGAAACATGTTTAAAAGAGTTATAGGACCTTTATAAGCTATGCACGAACATTACTATTGGAATTGCTTTATTATAGTCAGTTGTGGCTGTCCTTGCTTTGGGTAACTATTCAGATTCATTGTTCAGCATTAATTACAACCATAATATCAGCCTTTTGATACCTTAACTTTATTTACATCAGCTAATCAAAGGCGCATGCAAGTTACGATGCCACAGAGCATGGAATAATTAATTTATAATGCTCTGTTTATTTCGCTAGTGAATATTTTTCTCTAAAATTAAAACGATAGCTGCTTAAAAAAGATTTGAGCTGACACCAGATGTGTTTGTAAGCCCTTTGCAACAAGCAGAACTGGTGGAATATTTGCAATAAACTGGCATGGAAGTGAACTTCTGGTCCACGCAGTGCAAGTCCCTTGTGAGGGTGCTGTTCATTTGTCCACACACATCATTCGTGTGGAGGATGCCAGGTCCTGCAGGGGAAGTTTCTCTGCTTTGCTTTCATTGACATGTGAACATGCAGTACTTGCGCTCTACAAATTTAACTGCTGGGGTCCCTGGGAAAGTTTGCTGTATTTGYGAGCAGAGCTGTAAAGATTTATGTTAAAATAGGCGTTCGTATACATTTATACACTCAGAAAATGTAAATATTATATAATTATTATATAAATGTAAATATTGTATTAAAAATCAATATAAATATATATATATACACCAACACGGTGCATCTGATGTTTACATCTGATGCCTGTGTTCTGTGGCTGAACAGGATTAGAAAGCTAATTTTTTTATTGAAAACTCTACCACGGGGCTTCCTCGGGCTGCCTCTCTACCACGGTAATAATCACCCATGTGTGGTTGGTATGATCAGCCGAACCTCTCGGGTGYTGGGCAGCCCAACAGCGGTGCGTGTTGTGCTTCCTGCTGTCTGGATGTGAAGGAATTTGGTGCTACGGTTGCGTTAGCAGCAGGAATGCAGGTGGTCCTTGCCTCCAGTGCTCGTGTTATCAGGTTCGGCGCCGTTTGTAGCCTGAGCATCAGCTACGCTTCCCTGACTGCTTTAAATGAAAGTGGATCCTTGCATGAGTCTGTCTGCTGGCAGCCTGTGGTGGGCCAGCATTCCTGAAATCAGTAGTGTTCTAACAGAAGGAGGAACATTTAAAGGAATGACTTATTCCTTTTACATGTGGACACGTTTCTCCTTCCAGAGGACTTAGTGTCCCCTCACAGAATTGCAGGCCTAGCTCCAGGCCCTACAGCCGAGCTCTAAACATTTGCTTCCCTGATCCGAACACCTCCTGGTGTCCTCATCTCCCTCACCCGTGATCCATTTTGAAGCTGCCCAGTGGCTTTATTTCCCCATGCAAAGTACAGCAGCTCCAGAGCCATTCTTCTGGTTCTTGCTTGTTTTTCCTCAAACCTATTACACGTCTTAGTGTTGATGTTATCAAGCAAATGCCCACTGACTTCTATCAGTATCTTTAAAAATCCAGACAAGTGTGAGGCAGATGAATATAAACATAGCTGTCCAAGTCTCCCAGTTTAACATTCACTATCACAAGCATATTTTTAAAAACTCATTTTAGAAATAATTCCAAAAATTAAGTGCTTTTGGAATTTTTCTATTCTAAAGCACTTCATGGTAAGTTGTTGTAGTTAACCTTTTTTTTTTTATTGTTATTTCTTCTTGCATTTTTGCGATCAAATTCTGAAATTGTGAGGTTGCTCTGTACTTCATTACGTGCGCTAAATACTGACTGTTTTATGATTTATGCWTTAGGCTCAGATGGTGCAAATAGACAGGATGGTCAGTTGAAGGCTTTAAAACACAAGATAAAAATGAACAATGTAGGAAAGTGAAATATATTTGGCTTTAGTGGTCTCCCGGTGAGTGTCCAGATACCACCCAAGTTTAAAGAACTACCTTACTTAAGAAAGCAAAGGCAGCACCGAATCAAACAACGGCCCAATTTCATAGCCCATTTCCGACATCATTAAACATATTTGGTTTCACTTCATCCTCATCACGGTTCCCTAAAAGAGGCAGGAGCCTTGATTAATGTATACTGCAGGAAAAGAGGAAGRGGGAAACTCCATAAATTATATGCATATGTGCATATTTATATATTATGATTTTATGTCGTCTTTCCCTCTCCTGCTCTTTTTCTCYTTTTGAGATTATTCTCTTCTTGGGTTTAATCCTTTTGTTGCTGGTGAGGGCAAAGCCTAGCTGTTGAACCCCTGGCGAGCATGAGCTCAGCCCTGCCAAACTGCCCATAGCTGTTTCTGCTGCAGCTTGCTGTTCTCAAGGGAGCGTGCGCTGCCTCCCCACTGCCTCAGTGTTATTCCTCTTTCCTTTGTTTTACAAAACCTGAGGACCCCAACCGAATAACTATTGAATATTGTGCATTATTTCCTCTGTTACAGAAGGAAATAAAAGGAAATAACACTCTGTTTTATTGGCTCTTTCTACTCTTATTTCACTGTGCGGATTTAGAGCAAGTAGCCAAGGAGAAGCGAACCTGCTCATAACATGCTGGCTCTGTTGAACTCACGGGGAAAATGTCTCCTGGCTCCGATGGAGACTGAATTTTCACTTTTTAGGCATTAGGTGTAATAAATTCAGAGCTGCCTTTCCCCACCATCATCCTTCCTTCGCTGAGGTACAGTTGGCTCCAGGCCGAGGATCAGATGAGACCAGTGGGCCTGTAGCCCTCCAAAAGATGCTGGTATTGGCTGCTGTAGAAATTTGCACACGTTTTTGTAGCAGGCAGTTTTACGCTAAGAGAAAACTACTAACACAGAGAACAAAGCTAAAAACTTTGTGGAGAGATGAGCAAGAASCTTTCTGGTCTTGCTTGTTGTTGTGGGACGTGTGTGACTGGCCACCAGAAAGGAGCTTTCGCTGTGCCCAGCCGTTTCCATCAGGGCCTTGGAGCAGTGGCTTTATAATCGTGAAAAATTGGCTTATTCCATTAGACACRGGCATCTCTTAATCGCCGGGCAGAATTTGACAGCTTCCTCTGTATGCTGGCTCTCTTCCTCTGCCTTTTCTTCTGTCTTGGCCTGTCCTTTCCCACATGCAGCAGCCACGTTGCACACCGCAGATCGCTGCCTCCTTCAGGCCTTGCTCTCTGCAAAAGGGCTCTAGGGCAGGATGAAATGTGACCTCCGTGAAATTACRGCCTTATTTAAAGGTGGTGCAGTTAATTCATTATTAACTGTACTTGCAGGGTTTTTTTTCTCCCCAAGGAATTATTCTCACATAGAGCTTTTGTGGCTCTCGACTTTTGAAACCATTGGAGAAATGTCAATTTTAAGCTAGTTACGTGGTAGCAAGCTCTTGAACTGAATTTGGCTTCCATGTACCCAGCATCCAAAGGAACGAGGAAGATGAGCACTTCTCTGAGGCATGTTGTATCCGATATCAAAAACATAATCTAGCCTTGATGATTTACATAAATGCTGCAATATGTGATGTAAATGAAAGTTAGCATCTCGTATTTTGAACTCAACTTCTTGGCTGTATCATGTGGAGATTTGAAGCAAGTCTTGCAAAAATTCCTCYGCTCAGCAGGCTCCCTCTTAAGCTAACAGCTAATATAGTGCYGAGATCAAAAGGGTTGCTTCAGTTTTTTTTGGAACCTACACATTGAGATAAGATCTACACGAGACCAAGCTGAATAWTTTTCATGTTACATCTGGGGCTTACCAGAAGCGACACTATCACATAATTAGTGATGTAACGTATGAAGCATTTAGTAGTGTCACATGTGGATCTAATCTTTATGCCTAATGGAGCTGTTATATATTTGTATGGACCGTAACTTCTTTTCCTTTAATGTCCTCATGGCTCATAGTTGATTGGAATGATATATATTGTRATAGTTTTAAGCCTAAGGGCAAACCTTATTGGCCTCTAATGAACTAGGATTTCTTGAGCTCTGTTTGATTTTTTTGCAACAATGGAAAAGCTGAGATCTACCACCTGATAAACTGCATACTTAACTCAGTAAGTCCATTTTTAATCTCTTAAAACACCGACATACGCTCTTCTCTTGGTAATGACAGCTATATGTTATAATAACAATTATCCATATGATATCATACTGCGTGGTAATCAACTAGCAAATTTGAAAGCTCTGGAATAGCGGCTTTAAAAATGAATTGGATTTGTAATTTTTCCCTTGCTCTACTCTCATGCTGAGGRTAACCTGTAGCACACTGAGAAGTGCCTGTGTTCAAACAATTTTCATGGGTGCCTTAGCAGTTAAGTAAGATGTTTACTAGGGGCTCAACCTGTGGATCGAGCTGCATCCTACACCTAGGCCTTAACCTGCAGGGCTTGAGCAGTGTCAGCTAGTACAAAATGCTTGAAGGCAGGTTGCACTGAGCTCCTCAGAGGTCTCCTCCCTGTGCTGCTCTCTTGGAGGGTGCAGAATTAAAGGGCTGGACTCTTTATTTTCAAGGTTTCCCATAGCTCAGGTCCAGAAGATTTGTAAGAACCCCCTGGAATGGCCAAGGTGGTCATCCTCACAAAGAAGCACCCCAGGAGGAGGCTGGAGTTTGCAGGTGGGAAGAYGAAGCCCTCTTGAGATGCAGTATTTCTTCGGCTTGAAAGAGTTTTCCTAGGAAGGAAGAACTTCTGGAAGCCTTACTGCCTTCTGCTGCATGTAGACTTGACTCTGTTGAGATGCATATATCTTAAAAATGAATAGCTCTAAAGTCTGTCTCAATAATTCACCCTCCTGTGCTGTTCTCACCCTGCCAAGKGAACATGAGTATCAGCAACAACATCTAAATGACCTAGTTCAATAACTCTTGGAAGGCCTGTTTGTTGTAGTACTGAACACAATGTAAGAAAGCGTAGAAAATACGGACTAAAAAAACRCAGGACGTTTTAATATGGCAGGTGAAATGTCAGCAAAGCAGCAGCTCTTTGCTTTCAACACCCTGGATTTCAGTGAGTAACCTGGAATTTCCAGTCTATTTAAGAAAGAAAACAAAAAACAAAAAGAGGGAGAAGAAAAGGTGTACTTAGATGCCTCAAAATCTTCGGCAACTTGTGGTCCTGGGCTAGCAAGCTCGGAGGAAGAGACAGAAAGACACGAGGGTGTTTGGGCTGACACGGTAGCAGCCAAGCATCAGAGCCGTGGAAGACTCTGCACCGCGACAGGCGGCCAGCGCCGTTCCGTGTCACTTAACCAGGCAYGCCAACGGCGTCGTAGCTCTTACTGTTATGAAATTTGTGATCCTTTGTGTAAATAATCAACCAAAATCTTCTATTTTGAGCAGCGAGGAAGAGTTGGAAAGGGAGACRCGGTTTAAACGGCACCTCTGCTGCGCCTGGGGCAGCGGTTGCATTTTTCACTCGCTCCCGAGCGCCAGGACGGAGTGTTACTAGGCTTGTCACATTCTCTAGCATGCTGAGTTACATGCGAAGAGCAGATATTTCTAAAGTGCTGCATTCATGGTTCATTTGGATGAGCAGGCATTTCTAATTTGGTACCAGCCTAATGAAAAGCTGCATTCCAGGGCAGATTCCAGCAGCTGCAGACTTCATTGACTTCCAAGATAATGCGTTTAGTTTTGGCTGGGCAACCCCAGCGAGTCTTCAGCTAATGGCTCCTAAATCCAGCAGTTGTACTTAAAGGAAAAATTGTGAAATGAAATAGTTGTACTTGAAATTCACTCTTCAGTTCGTTTCTGTTTGGTTTAATGGCAAGTTACAGATATACTATAGTGGATTAAGTAAGAATTYATGGCATGTTTTATATGCAAAAAAAAAGTGCTCTTTACAGAGGTAATGCAAAGAGCTCTGATTTAACACAAACACTAAACAGTTTTTCTAGAAATGTGGGAGAGGGATGCTCTCATTTCTGAGAGTCTAATTTTCTTTGGATTCTGKAGGTGAGAGTGAAGACCAGCAGCTGATCTGGGAATCTAATTGTGTAGCATGTCGGGAGGAGATGATCCTGAATTGGAGGAATAGCCTGCATGTCCAGGCTATTTATTATTTATTTATTATCTTGCATGTCCAAGATAAAATTTGCTTATTAAATTAGAAATTAGACTTTAAAAAAATACACTTTCTCTTGTTACTCCTTCTCTTTCAGTGTTTTTTTTTTTTTTAAATAATACTCATTTTCTACTTCCAAACTGATGGAAGAAGCCTGTTGCTGAGACTGCACGTTCTTTTCCTAGTTTAAATGCATTGCAGGTAAAGCCCAACTTGTAACAGTGTCTGTTGAGAAGCATTTACCTGCTGGTTCTTTTTGCTTGCTTGCTTGTTCACTTTAACCAGCTTCTGACCTAAAAAACAGATCTGAAATTACTTGAGTAGATTAAGTTGATGGATGAATCCAYTAAACTTGTGCTGAAATCTGAAACTTACTCAATTTAATATCTAGTTTTCCAAGACAGGAACATGGAAAAAGGAGAGAACATCAGGAGCTGCCTTGCMAGTTTGACTTTGCCAAATTGGCAAGAATTTTGTGGGATGTTTTATTTCTGATCTGGTATCCTTGACTGAAAAWWAAAAAAATTTTTGAGGGTAGGGTTTTTGTTGTTGCAGTTTTAAATGATAGGTGATATGTCTATAGATTGTATTCCATTTTTCTAACTTTATTTCGTGTTTTATTTCATGGCAAGCTAGGCATCTGTAATAAGCAAGTTTTCACCACCAGAATGGTCATATAGAATATGGGAGGTTCTTTTTGGGTGCAGCAAAGAGTCCTTGGGCTTGGGCACTGCTGAACTGYAGCAGCTTCTGGAGATGGTGAAGTCCAAATCACCTAACACCTTTTTTCCAATTACTGCCATCAKAAAGTCTCAGTAGTTTATGCGGATATCATCTCTTGGAAGGTAGTCAAGGTCTGAGCTGTGGAGTATTCTAATAATRGTTTATAAGAATGGGGAGGATAATCAAAACTCATCTTTGTTTGTATAGGCATCCATTCAGAGAAAGTGTCCTAGACTGGAAAAAAAATGAAATATGTAAAACCCAGGCCCAGCTCTCAGAAGGGGAGAGCAGTACGTGCACTTCTTCAAAAAACAGCAGCACAAAACCCAAGTTAAGCATCATCCAGAGTAGTGTATAGATTTCATTCCAATGAACTAAAAAAAGATTTTGTTTGTTTTTTTCTGTTTAAAAATTCTTTGTAAAGCATTAAGCTGAATCCTTACTGGCTTCCATGACAATAATGACTGATTCAAGGAATCCAGTATTTAGGGGATTTTACACACAGCATGGGTCTAAGAGTAGGTTCCAAAGAGCAGTGAGTAATGGTATTTCTCACTGCAGAAAACTATTTTTAATGATTACCTAGACTGGATGAGTAAATATAGGCTTGCGTTTTGTGGAAATCCCCCCAGTTAGTCCGTTACGTTCTGTTTGCTCAGCACTGCATTCCTGACCACTTCTAGAAAACATGAGAACAAAAACATGGCAGATGTGGCTTTTATAACATTTTTGAACTAAATTTTTGGTATTAAGATAACATTAAGTTAAAAGGTTAAGCGCTGAAATTCCAGTTGCACAGACTGCATTCAAGATGTTTTTTAATCTTCTCTCTGTCACAGGATTCTTTTGCAATCTGAAGTGTCTTAAAATAGAAACATTCTCATTTTCGGCAAGAGGAATGTAAAATACCAAGATCTGAATTTAAGAAAAGTTCACATTAGTAGTTGCAGCTGACATCAGCAGAAGCTCTTATTTGACTGTATAAACTGTCACTTATGTTAACTACAGTCGATSCTTCATTTTGTGGAGCAAGAAAGCAGATCCTGTGAGGCGAAACTGGAGCGTCTGCTGCAGAGACGTGACAGCAGCTCGACACAGAGGTTCAGTGGGTGCTCTTGGGCCCAGCTCCATGCTGACCCAAGCAGGATCACTGCCCTGCAGCACCTTGGATTGTGGAATACAAGGTACCTCCATTCTGACAAAGCCAGCTTTTATAGGACATCTTAAGTTAGTTGATGTTTTARGCCCTACCCAGGCGCCCCTTCCAACTTTCATCTGTAACACGGTGGTGTTGACATCCAGTCACCTTTAAGGGGTGTTTTAAAACTTAACGGATTGATATTTCTGAAATATTTATATTTCACACATGGTCAGGGTCTTGAAGTAATKAATCATGCCATATTCCTTGTAAGGGTTAGAGTGTGTGAAGCAAGAGAAGAGAAGGTAACCCAGTACCGCAAGTAGGCCTCACATGCTGTAGCTAAGTGTGCTTGTAGGTACTTTAGTTTTARTAACAACTATACTTTTTGACAGATCTCTACCTTGCCGAAAACATGATTTTTAGCATGTCCTGTGATTGATTGCCCAGTAATGGATCTGTCTTGCCAGGTGAACAAATCCTTTTTTTTCATTACCTGAAACAAAACGTCTACCCAATGTTAACACAGAACTTGACAGTATTAATTCCAGTTACCTCTAGTTGCCTATAGTACTGCATTAAAATCTGGATTTTCTTCCCCCACTTTCAGTTAACAAGAATAAATACAACTATCAAAGATATGTTTCTTTGGAAGACAAAGTTATGCTGAAGTGTTTACTTAATTGTAAGAATTAAGTATTGTATTGACTATAAATTTCATGTGGCCAACTGATATTTAACAACACAATTTTTTTTTTTAAAAAAGATATGTATTTAATTTTTATTGAAATGAAATAAGAGAAACAGCAGAAAAGCAGCAGCAAATGCCATAGGATGTGCTTTGTATCAGTTGTGATAGCAGAGATTGGGGAACGAGTCTGATCTTTGTTTTTGCCAGCCCATTTTGTACATGGGACTATTTAGGATCAGCTATTCCTGAATAGCTGCAAGTGCTGACACTCTTGTTTCTATTTAGCTTAACATACTTCCAGCTAATTTAAACAGGAATAAGGCAACCTTATTCTGGAAGAAGAGTGCCTGTGCATAGGTCTGGCTGTTCTTGAGCAGTCTTAACTAGGTGACTTCATGTACATATATCATCCCATAATCTTAAAGTTCTTAAGTCCTTTTTGAAAACAAGTCTTAGTTTTCTGTGTTACTCACAGAGACATTCTGAATCTTTTATACAAATTACTGTTTTTTTAAAGAACATTTTAGTCCCATGTGACCTTGGAAGAGGTAGGCAAAATAAGGAGTATATATATTTTGGGGTCATTTGATAGCCAGCAGGTAATTGTACAGCAAAAAAACCCACAAATTTTCAATACAACTCAAATTAAGAGACTATCCTAAATAGATATGGAGTGCCTTTGCAAAGAAAGTTACTTGGGAGAGATGACGATAGCTATTGGTGTTTTTGTCTATCAGTGACTTAAGCCAGTTTATTTGTATATAGTATCTGTGCGAATCTGCCCAGCTCATGGAACATCGTGTCCAGCTTAGGTATTTTAAGAGATGATTTTTGYCTTGAAAGTAGATTACAATTGCAAGTAGATTACAATTTAAAACACGTGTTTTGAGAAACTTTCCTGTTACTTGCTGTCATTAGAGAGGAGCGAGTCTCAATATCTGAATATTGAGAATTTCTTTGTGATCTTCTATAAAGCATGTAAGGTGCCCTGTGGAAATTAGTAATTAGCTCAGACTCTAAAAAAAACCCAGAATCTGGGTCAGAGTTATTTTTGCATTCACAAATTGAAAAGATGTGACATGGTGTATACTCTGATTAATTAAAACCAGTGAACCACCTGTGCTTGATTCAGATGACAGATAGCTGTTTACAAGCAGCAAACGCATGGGGCACATGAGTACTCAATATGGAGCTAGCGTTGTATTAGCAGGGATGGTGCTGTCCCCACAGCAAGCTGCTATTTCCCAGTCCGGATTTCCGTACAGTGCAAGTAAACAAAGGATGTATGCTCCATTATGCGGTCCCCTTCGCTGGCAGACAGATCTGCTGTATTGTGTGCACACAAAAATGTGCGTTTTGCTGCATTACTTTCTCCCACTCGCATGAATCACATTCTTAACTCAAGGCAGGCAAAATGGCCTTCAATGTCAGCCTTTTTCCTAAACACCAACGTTAAAAAATTACCCTGCCATGAGATCATAGCTGAGTTAATTAAAGCAAGCCTGATGTGGCGCAGAATTGTACGCGATTTGCCTACCCATATTCTCTTCTTTTCTCTCTTTATCATAATGGAGCTGCCTAAGAAGCATCTGAATGTACAGTTCCTMTCCCACAAACTCCAGTGAACTTTGGCAAGATGAAAGCATACAGTATTCTTGCAAAGTCATAACTGGGGTTTCTCCAGAAGGCAGAACGCAGACTGCTGGAYTGAGGTAATTCAGTGTAGAAGACCTGAACGTTACCACGTGTGACTTAGGGTAGGCCATGAGGGCCGAAAGTCACTGTTAAGACCCCTGTGAGATGAGTGTTTGACTAATCTCTGACTTTCTCATACTGTTATTAGACCAGGGACCGTTCAAAGCGTTACTTTGTGTTAGCTTGGATACCATCATTGTTTTAGAGGCATTCAACTTGCAAATGGTCACAGCATTTCTTTTCCATCTCAGCAAGACCAGCAGCTTGGGTGTTTGCATCGGGGCAGTGCCATGCCTCAGGTTTATCCCTGTGCTCTGGGCCCTCTTTGCACGAGGTGCGTTTGGTTCTTCATCTGCTTTTTTCTTGAGGCAACATGCTTAACTCTTTGAGAGGAGGAGTCCCAGCATCAGGGAGAAGCTTCGTCCGTAGCTTTGTGCTTTCTGCTTATTTTTATGTATTTTTAGGAAGAGAAAGCTGCTGTGGAAATGYGCATCATAACATAGACTAGGCTGGAAATGTCACTCCTGAAGCAAACCTGATGCACAAAAAGAGTTACATTTCATAGAATCGTAGAATCCTTAAGGTTGGAAGGAACCTTTACAGATCATCTAGTCCAACCCCCCTGCACACACAGGGTCACCTAGAGCACGAGGCACAGGATTGTGTCCAAGCAGGTTTTAAAGATCTCCAGAGAAGGAGACTCCACAACCTCTCTGGGCAGCCTGTTCCAGGGCTCTGTCACCCTCACTGTCAAGAATTTTTTCCTTAAGTTCTTGTGGAACTTCGGGTGCTTCAGTTTGTCGCTGTTTCCTCTAGTCCTGTCACCTTCTCTTCTTCAGAAAAAGCCCAGCTCTCTCAGCCTTTCCTCACAGGGAGGAAATTTGCTGACTTTCCTAATGAAGTAGGGAAAAAAGCATAGATGTGCCTTTTTTTGKTTTTTTTTTTGTTTCTCTTTTTAAGCTTGTCAATAACCTTTTGACTGTGGACAGATGTGTACTTGATAGCATGTGGATTGAGCCAACCCTTCTGCGTAAACAGGTTTAGTGAACCCTGCAGGCCCCAGGATTAACAAAAAGGAGCACAAGGAGTAGTGAAAATGGCCCCTGTACATTACCTGGGCAAGCAGGTTGCTATCCAAGTATGTTGATTTGGCAGCACTTGGGGAGCAGCAATTTGTTGTTCCCTCCTTTTTTTCTTTTTTTCTTTTTTTTTTTTTTCATTTCTTTCCTTGCCCCATTCTTCTTACCCTGGCAGCTATTTGAGAAACTGACTTTATTCAAGTGCATAAAGGCACAGTTTACAGATGCCTCCTGATCCCTTCAGATTATTCATTGCAGGGCAATGCACAACAGAAATGCACATTGTGAGTTCAGCCTCTGGGGCTGCTGTGTGAATGTATATGACGACGATAGCAAGAGGGAGAGGAGCAGRCCAAGGCTGCTGCTGTTGAATGGTTTTCTTGCCCATGTCTTCTGGACMACCAGTGTGACAAGTTGCAGTATGAACGTATTAGAATAAAACCCGCAGAATTAGGCCATTACTGTAGTCCTTAATAATTACTGATAGGAATACATCTTTGTGAGTTGTGGTATGGTTTATGCACTTTATAAAAATTAACACGTATTGCGATTTTTCAAAGTTCATTATTTGTATCCCCGCCCCTTTTCTCCCTGCCCCCTGTGTTTTACATTTTCCCCTCTCTAAAAGCAACCCTTTCTGATTAAAGTTCATGTTGAAAACTCAGCAGTTTTTAATCCAGCTCTCTGCAGGCTGCAGTTCATGCTTCATTTAACTGATTGGTTCCACCGCTACATTACTAGACAAAATCACCAGTTGCAAGAGAGAAGCAATTATAGTAAGTCATAAAAAATGGAAGAGCCTGCGTTTTAAGAAATGAAATCCAGTTCACAAACCCTCCGCTTCTGCAGATGGTTGGAGGGCGGTTTTGTGCAGGAGCAGATGAGTAGCACCGTTTTTGGTGTTTTGCTGCACTTTGTGCAATGAATCCCGATCCAAACGTGGAAGAATGTGCTTAGCAGAGACTTGGTTAAAAATGTCGTRTGCTTTCAAATAACAGTATGGATGCATGTGGATGTGAAAAGGTTTGAGCAAAGACTGACGTTAGAAGTGAGGGCAGGATGCCAGCGTTGCTACTATATGCTACTAGGCTACTACTTGCACAGGGCTTTGATGCAGCAAAACTGGTAYTTATTTTCTACTTGAGGCTGCTGGAATATTACTGTGTGAACAGATGAATTACCAGGAATAAAAAATTGGACACTGAAAGGAGATGCTGCTGGAAAACAAATTTCATGTCTTGTGAACAAAAACAAGTGGCCTGGAGACAGCTGGGGAATAATGAACTCCCATAGACTATTGCACGGGACGCGTTCAATCTGTTCATTTTAGGGGGCTCTATTCCATGCTAATATGATATTCTTGACCTAAAACTTCACAGGTTCAATACAGTTTCCCCACATGCTATGATGGTTCAGGGAGTCCCTTCTCCGTCTTCAGAAATGCATATTTGCATGTCAGATCTGCAGGTGTTTGTGTATATATGATTACRCATGCATTTGTGTATATATTTATATATTTGTAATATGCTTTGATTTATACTGAAAACCTCATCTTTTTTCCTTATTTATACCATTTTCATGTGAATTATTGTGTGCTGAAAAGCACAGATTAGTTCTGCCTTTAGAAGAATACTGTTTAAGTACAAAACAAATGCAGTCTCTGTAAGATGTCATCTCTCTCCTTTCTCCTGTCATTTACCRTACTACTACCACTGCCCTTTAACATCCGTGCCCACCTTTGGAATAAGCAAGATATTTTTGTCTTGCTAGAACATATGAGAATATCTTAGTTATATGAAGCCCACAGCTGCTAATCCCAAGGAGAAATCAACACTCCCTGTTTTCATGGTTACTATTATAGATGCTGTGGTGACTGGCCTGGTGTAAGAACAGCAGTGTGATTAAAGAAGGAAGATTTTATCCACTATCCCTGCCCCGAGAAGATTCCCCAATTACTTATTCAGCAACCTTAAGGAAAATCTTACTGCTATAAGGCAAAATACTAGTCATTTTGCCATGCTGTGGTGGTGCCCTACAGGTGACAAATACATTGCTAGAAGGAGTCATGGAAAATATTCCTAAAGCAATGGTCATGAAGTTTGTCYTGTAAGGGCAGATTCAAGCTCTTGGTGGTTATTATGTGGCAGCTGAGTCATGTGGGTTTTCCTGCAGTCCATTTTGTTTTCCTTCAATAAGGAATTTTATTTTTCACAGCATATGTGTTTTTCATTTGCTGTGAGCCAAATTCTGCTCTGAGCTCTGCGTGCTTGAATGAACCAAATCTTCTTGCAACTATCCCCATTTTATATGGTGTATTCGGTTCATATTGCAGCAAGGATGTGCGCAGCACTTCTGCTCAGAGCTGCTTTTGCTCAAGTTAATGCATTGCCTTTTTCCAAACCATCCTGCAATCTCAAAATAATATAAGAAGACAGGGTGCACGGTACTGTATGCATTGCTGTGCATTGCTGTATGTTAGTCTTTAGAACTAAAGACCTGAGGATGAGATACTTTCAGGAGAAAAAGAAGGGAAAATATTTTTGTGCTATTATTTTCTTGCAGCTGCAGGGAAAAAAAATTACAGTGCTCTGAAGAGGCCACTTTACTAGTTGCCAGAGGGGATAAAATCAGTGGTGGTGAAGATCTGGAGGCAGGTGCTGGAGCCCTAGAGATTCTTCATGTCCCTTTACAAGTTAGCAAGCTGCTTAAGTGTCCAAGCGTGCCCTTTACGGCAAGCCTAAGTGTAGTATTTTCTGTTGGTTGTGTTATAGTTGGCCATATCCCAGGACCACCGATTGCTCTGTAAAGGGAGAGCAAGGGCTGTGAAAACCAAAGATGAAAAAYGTGGTCGTTTTCATCGAAAAATCAAAATGACGGATGGTGCTACTTCTTTTCAGAGCTTCTATTTAGAAAATACAGAATTTGGGGTAATCTAAAGATCATCATGTTCAGCAAACAGCACGCTATAGCTGCAAGAAGTTATTTTGGGGAGGTTCTTATATTCTTTGAAAAAATAGTAATTTTTTCTCTCCCTGGTAGAAATTTAAGTAATTTAAGGTGAGCAGGGGATGCTGATGTATTGAATGGCCTCGCCACAGTGTTTCAGGTTCAGTAACCTAGAGACAAGGATTTTAAAGTTATTTTTATGTTTTTGCACTATAGGTGGATGGCAGCATGACCTAGTTGATTGGACAGGTTCTATGTTGTAGGTAGCATGTTTTATAATAGTAACACTGCAGTCAGAGCAAGATTACGACTAAATCCAGGAAATATCATTTAATCATTAAACTAATCCACATATTTTGAGAGGGAAGGGAAGATTTTTTTTTCTTTTTCTTTTTTTTTTTAATAAAAAGAAAAAAAAAGGATACCTTAGGTTAATCCATTTTGAATGTCAAGAGGATAAATTTGACAGGAGTCAGAACAGCTCCAGTGGGACGAGCACTACAAGTTACAAAACAGCCAGCGTCGGCCAAGACTAATTTCTTTCCCCTGTTTGTCCTACTGTGGAGGGAGAGTTAAAAGGCAATTCTTGGGGAGTTGAAAGGCTCCATAATAGGGCTCCTCTCTCTAAGGGAGTCAAACTGCTTTGTGGCCTTTGTCTTCGGGCTGCTAATAAACCATCCCACGCTGTGCAGCTTTGAGTTCACTCTTAATTCAACTTCAGTTCAGCTTCCATCAGCTTGGCTTTCCCTGTCTTTGTCAGTTGTTGGGTTTTTTTTTTTTYCCCCTCTAAAATACATGGTGTATCTGCCTTGGATTTGAGCTTCTTTCATTCATTGCCTGAGTTTAGCAACGATCCAGCTTCCTACCACACCGAGTAGCAGTTTCGAGCAAAGCCAGTGAGCTCAGCAGCCGAGGACTGATGATTCCTGCTCTCTCCTTGAGTGCATTTGGCACCTAAAAGCATCTTACAGCTGCAGTAATGCATTGCCTCAGTGAATCTATATCAGTTCTTTCTGGTCTGTTCACAAAGACATGTCAGTGCAGTATGGGGTTGAGTTAATCCCCCTCCTTCCCCTGCCCAGCCCCAGTTACGTGACCAGTCGGGTACTGGCGGGTTTCGTCTGCCTGTTGTTCCTGCCCTTGCTTTTCCCGAGGAGATGCAAACGTGGTGCTTATGAATGCCAAGTAAATCCCATTTAGTTTGCAGATCACTGGCAAGAGATGGTTTGGAGGGAGATCCAGGAGGTTGGATGGTAGGGAGCAGTAGGCCGGGTGGGCCTGTTCCAGCTCGACCCTGTTTCCAACTTGGTGCCAGCACCTTTCCAGTGTTAACACAGGACAGGAGTAGCCGGGGGTAGTATGGGATAGCTTGGTACTTTGTCAAGAAACAAGGAAAAGGGCTCAGCCAGCAGAGGCAGCATTAGGCCGGAAGGACTGTGAAGAGCAGGCAGTGGAGGAGTGGGCTGAGGTGAAGCCAAGGGCTGGGCGCCGTTCCCTACAGTTGATGTTTTGATAAGATCCTGAGTGATCACATGCTGAGTAAAGAGGAAAAAAAGCTGTGAGAGTACAGCCCAATGCGTGGGTGTTGACTGCTCTCTTGATGTAATCTAAGATACCTGTAAGAAGGGAACATGACATGAAAATTAAGCCAGTTGGAAGCCAGAAGTTCCACGTCCGCTTTTGGTTTCATCCTTGCTTTGCTGTATGGTCTTCAATTAGTGACTTTGCTTGGCCTGGCCCAGTCCCTCTCTGTGGAGTGGAAGAGGAAAATACACAAATACCTAGTAGAAGAGTTCATGATTTACCACATATATTATATATATTTTTTTTAAAGATAAGAAAGGCTGCCTGTTTCTTGCCATTCATTTTAAGGCCACATTAGGTGTTAGAGAACTCTTACCTATAGCTTAGGTAGCTTATTTAGCTACCTAAATAGCTAAATAGCTACCTAAATAGCTTATTTAGACTTGTGGAACTAGCACAACCTTCACCTCCAAGGATGAAGCTCTGGTTGTTTCACATTTACAGATAAGCCTAAAAAGSCTCATAACCATGGTTAGGTATACTTATTTTTAGAGTGCTGTGTGTATGGGTGTGTGTAGCATGGCTTTTATGTTCAGCTTTTACATTTGGTTCRTTGGTTGATTTGCAACACTTGGTATGTGAGCTAAGCTGCAAAAGGTACTTGAGTCCCATTTCAAGAGGTGATTCAGCTAAAATTTGCTGTGCTGCTAATGAATGAAATAAATGCCTGGACTGCAGCAACTGGACACCCAAATGTGAAAAGATGGTAGAGAATGCAGGGGAAAAGGAGATAAAGAGCAAAAAGACAGATCAAGGAGAAAAAAAATGGAAGGGGAAAAGAGGAGGCACAATGGAACAGATGGAAGATTAGAGTGAGAATCCTTTATGCTTAGAAAGAATTGAGAGACAGAAGGGGAAATAACATCAAAAAAGAGCACAGGAGGGGTCATTAAATGAAAACAGCACATAGTCTGAAAGTAAATGCTAAGGTTTTGTGATGATTTGAGAGAATTTTCTGGAAAAAAAACAAGCATTAAAATGTAATTCTGTTATTTTTTTCTTTTTTGGTAAGGTTTCGAAAGACCTGTGCTTGTTTATTGTTGAGTGACATTTCTAAAAGATWTTTTTTCCCTACAAACCTTAATTAATGAAACCTAAATGTAATTGGAGGGGAAGGAGAATCATGTATTTTAAAGTGTTATCCACCACAATCCTACCACCACCCTTGGCTTTTGGGAGTGAAAGTCACAGTGAGCTCCTCCAGTTCCCCTAAGGCAGCTGAGGACACATGTTGAGAGGGCAAAGGCTTGCACACGTAAATGTGATTTTGTACCCGTGGTTCATGCCGAAAGAAAGTACGATTATTCTCGACTCAAAAGCCTCAGTGGGAACCCTGGCCATTGTCACATGGGTGCTTTGTGCACATCTGCTGCGTCGCCCAAAGCCCGACTTGACTGCTCACCCTTTCTTTGAGGATCAGCAAGGAAATAGAAGCTCCTGCTTGTGGAACTAAAAGGGCATGAAAGGCTGCGTCCTCACGCGCCGCATTCAAGTAAAGAGTAGCCGGGGTTGGAACAAATGCAGAGGGACAAAATATATCCCAGTTTTGCCAGGTCAAACCGCTACTGCACAGACACTGCTACTACGGTACTGGAAGTGAGTGGTGATTGTTAAGAGCTTTTTAAACTTGTATGCCCAAATTCTGATGTTTGTGTATAGCTCTCCAAAATCAAATCGAGCATGAATGCAGTTGGMATGTAAATTCCTTGGACTAAAATCCTCCTATTTGCATTTACTGAGATGSTATCAAGTGTTGGAAAAGCCAGTTTCCAAGTGTGCAGTTCATTCACGCAAAATGAGGAGTAGCAAACACATTTAAAGGCACTTAGGATCTGTTGTTGTCTTTAAGAGAACTTCTTATTTGCCAGGAGTTGGCTTTCTAGTAGATGAAAGAGATGTTGTTTACATATCTGTCCATCTGTTGTGTGGGTATATTCCTGGAGTAATGCTGCTGATAAGAATTACGCATTGTGGAGTTGTTTGGACCCAAGAGTATATGATAYACTATACAAACATACACTGCATAATGTATATAGTGCATATATGTATAGTATGTATATGGTGTCAGAGTATAAAGCTAACTCCAGACTGAAATAAATCCACGAGGGGCAGAGAGTTTAGGTCGTGCCTGCTTGCAAGGCGCAGCTGATGCGTTCACCCATGTGCAGTTAGGAACTTCTGGAGCGCAACACACGTTGCTTTCTGTGCAGTTTTGGAGCAAAATGCTTCTTCCTAACTGGTGGGAAGCAACAAAAACAGACACCARAACATCCTGGCCTTGGTAGTAGGCRGTTATATGGYGCCTTTTTAGTGACACGTGGTGACCTAAAGGCTTCACAGGTGTAGAGGCTGCCTGCAGCAACTGTTTCCCTACAGGTGCATCACAAGAACATGAAGAACTGTATCAGCTGGTGTTGTTTTTATTTTCCTAAAAAAAAGTTTATTCTTTTCAGATTAAATCTGAGTATCATTGTAGTCTTCCACATTTTCTCCAAACTACTTAATTTCTATGGGAAACCATGTGAAACTGCAAATAATTTTACATTGCTTTGCAACTGGTAGACAGGCTAAAATATTTATTCAAGAAGTTTTGCAGCTGTTTATCTCAGAAAGGGTAGTTCTATATTTCAGGGAAAAAAAAAAAGGCTAAGTAATTCTTCTGTGCAGTTGGCCTCAGGGTGCATTCTGACAAAAAGAAGGAGGCATGAGGTTGTGGTTTTGTTTTTGCAGTGATAAATTAGGACTAGATTTTACTACCTTCATCTCTAAGTTGGCGATACTTTCCTATTATTTTCCTATTATTTTCCTATTATTTTCCTATTATTTTCTCTTTTTGCACATAAGAAGGCTTTCTGGAAGTGACCTTCCTATGATCCCACTGAAGTCATCAGAAAAAAATGTAGGTGGAACCAATGTTCCGGATCTTGGAAAACATCACCTTCAAGGGAAAAAAAGCCTAAGTGTAACATTCACGACATAAATGGGTAAGAAAAGAGAAGATTACAGGGAAAAAAGAAAAAGTGGCATTTGCAGAAACAGTAGGTTATGTGCAATACATTTGAATATATTATCAATTTTTGCATTAGGTAAAAGAGATAATACTGTAATTTTATAAGAATGCAAGGTGTAAGGTTGTAGCATTTCAGAAGAGCRTATATCAGAATTGGAAGTATTTATCAGTCGAAAGCGTATAGAATTACAGAATTGATGTTTTATATTATATATATATTTATATAAGCACTCTTGCTTTCTAGAATACCAGTTTACAGGCAGCTCTTGAGCCTTGGGATATAGTAGCTCTTGGGGAATGTTTTGCCAGATCGACCTGACATAGGATTTCTGTCTCTGAAGCATCCGTGTCGTCTACCCTACAAAGTTTGCCCTAGGATAACATTCCCCTTTCTAAAACTAAAAGCCTGTTCGTTGCTGTCTAGCTACATAAAAAGATTAAAATATATTTACAATAAATAAAAGTAAAAGGAAATAACTGGATATGTTGATAAAATAACGCTGTACGCCACTCATACTGACGATCAAAGCTATTCTAAAAATCTTATCTTACAAAAATGGATTTATGGTTGTGTACAACAGACGTTAAGAACAGGAGCAAAGATCTCTGGCCAACGTGTATGTTCACGTTTACTATGAGAAAATCTTTCTAAACCTTTTCAAATAGCTTTATGTAACATTTAATCGCCAAAATAAGATTCATTGTAGAAGGATATAGTGGCCAATGTTTAAATCTAATCTGTGATTACCCCGAAACTTTTTTGAAGTCATAGTTTGAACTCTCAAGAAGTGTTTGTTTGATCTTGGGGAAGATATTCTAGTGATTAATCTTAACGATAAGGTGTTGATTGGTGCTTGGGAGACCTATTCATAGAAACAATAGACCATTATACTCTACTTTAACTACCATATAACAATATTTAAGCTTTACCCCTTAGAAACAATAGTCTTATTTATATATCCCCTTCTGCTTCTAAACCAGCATTACAGCTTCTGGCTTCCCATTAGGCTGAAAGTGCATGTTAACATTTTCAGTGCTTGAGTAGTTCAGGTTTATACAAATGTGCAGGAAAAAAAGAAGCACGTGGAAATTTTCGGCCTGTCACTCTGAAGTTGACCAGTAAGTAACTAAGTTCTTGAAGTAAGAAAACCAAAAAGCAGAACTATTAGCTGCAGCAAATCCTCATTCCTTTTCATCTGACACTAGTCACTTTAAAGTATTGCAGGAACCACAACATTAGTCTTTGTCTTAACATACAAATATTATCTGGAGCGTCAAGGTTCAGTAGGGTGCTGTGGAGGTGAGTCATGTCCATCTCCTTCTCCAAGTAGGCTTTAGTTTTAAAGAGCCTTTTTGCTTATTGCTAGAGCCCATCTATTTGTGCAGGTTCTGCAGGGAGAGGAGAGGAAATTATCTTTATGGCCTGGAAGGAGAAGTCATTTTGGAGAAGATTTAAGGGAGATTTTGGTAGTTATCCATGCTGAGGGAGAGCAGTGAGCTCAAGAAATGTGAAAATTGGGGTCTAACGCAAATACTAACTTGTTTGAAGGGTGAGGGAAGGCTGTTGTTATAGTGTGACAAACTAAAACTCAAACTTAGGATCAAGGTGACGGGTTGCAGCCAAATGAAGCAGCTCTTAGAGCAGAGAAACACCATAACCTACTGCAGGTGCATGGGGAGGTAAGGCATGACAATTGTGATGCAGATGCAGGGAACAAGCTGCTTATGGAGGCAAATGATATGGATTTTCTGCTTGGAAGCAGCTAGTTGGGTTTTTGACAGAAAAATAAATGTATGGGGAGAGAGAACTGGAAAAAAAAAAAGCACAAAGACAACACATTTGTGTTTGCTCTGGTTTAGATTGATTTTTGAACAGCTTTGGATCATGGTTTGTGGGCGTAGGGTAAAGGGAGGGCTACCGAGAGAGAAAGGGGATTGTTACAGTGGAATCCAGCTCAGAAGAGGAGGATTGTTTTCTATATGCCAAAAATGGCAGCTGGACAAGAAAGAAAAGAAAACGTAAATAAAGGCAGGCATTTATGTACGTATATATTTGAATTTATTAGCTGCCAACGTTGTCAAACAGAAGCAGGATTTGATACTTTATCTTCCTAGCTGTAAGAATTCCCCTCCTACTGGAATTCCTCTGAACGATGGCTTGTTTGAGCGTTAGTCTTTTAATATTTGTTTGTTTTCAGAAAACAGCACACTGAGTGAAAGAAGACAAGGCATTTTTGCTAGCAAAGGGAGCAAGTGTCCAAATGGTATCTCAAAACTGTACTGCAATAATAATTGCTAGAGCCTCTGAGTCTTATTTAAGTCTGTCAGCACCTATAAAAGCTAGAAATTGTTTAAGTACACTTCGGAAATAACAGACTTYTGCATTTAGAAAATAAAAATCTTTTTCCTACTATCACAACTCTAGCAACTATAGATGTCAGTAGCTGCTTTTCCTTTTCATGTGCAGTTGGCACATCTTGGATTTGTTTAATAAGAGGCCCAATAGGTCTGATCTTTATCAATCTTCTATCCTTGACTCACACTTTTTTTATGGTCATGATTTGAAGCTTCCCTTTCATGCCTTTGCCTTGTGCATCTTCCTTCCTCCCCTATGAAACTCCACTTTTGGAGCTCAGCAGCCTCTGATGTCCTTCTATGAGGTCTGTATTCCTGGAAAAATGTATCCTTCTGTCCCTTATAAATAGGAGCTTTCATAATCAGGAAAGCACTGTGGAACATGTTTAAAGTCACACTGAGTTTAACCTGATAGTCCCTTAAATATTTTCTTTTTGAGTCAGTCATCTTATGTCATCTTCACTTAGAAGTACATTTTGTTGTATTGCTACCTCTTCCACTCTTTTTTCTCCTATGCTTTCCCACATATAAAAGATTTTCCTGTATTTAAAGAATTAATTAGTTGAAAAATTTGTATACAGCTGATTTGCATCTCAAATATYCTTTTGTTTGACAAAAAAAGGAAAACTCTAGTGATTTGCAAAATGATTATTTGCACATTGCCATGTATTAAAACAGCATGGATCTCTTTCATTGAATCCTCACAGTTGCACTATACTCAGGTTTCACTGCGCACAAGTTGGTCCTTGCACATSTAAACTATGGCCAGTTGGACGTCTGAGAGAGAGATTGCATCCCCCGGCCCATTTTATTTTATTTTAGGCAGTTTGCCCATATTAGAGTGGATATTTGAGCCGCTCGGTTGTCCTTGCACGTCGGCTTTTAGCTTTTCTTTTTCTGCGCACATCTTTTTTTGACTTTTACCACACGTATGCTCCAGCACCAGCTTTTCCTTCGAACATATTTCAAAGGTGTTGGGGCGATGTGCTCATTTCCTGCCGAGGCGCATTCTTTTTGATCTGGGGGACTTCATTGAGTTGCACGGGGTCCCTTAAGCGGAGACAATGAAAGGCACCACCGCATTTTCCCGCTCGGAAGAGGTGCTRTGAGGATGACATCATTCATCTGGCCTAGACACTGACTCAGAGGCATTTGACCCGCGGGTGGAAGCGGGGAGCAGGGGTTACCATGAAGTCATCTGCGGTTGCACAATGCGTTTCGCAGCGCCGCGCTCCCTCGCAACCACCGACAGAACTGCAGAGCGCACACGGCAGCAAAGCCCAGCCCTGCGAGCAAACATTGCKCTTGGGGGCTTTCCAAGGCGCTCCGGAGGCAACCAGAGGGAGTCGGGAGAATGTAGCGATAAAGGGGATTGGATTTTACCTCTGTGAGTGGAAGCAGCTTTGGCCGGGAGCCAG
This sequence comes from Nothoprocta perdicaria, assembly GCF_003342845.1. Taxonomy (NCBI): domain Eukaryota; kingdom Metazoa; phylum Chordata; class Aves; order Tinamiformes; family Tinamidae; genus Nothoprocta; species Nothoprocta perdicaria. Next base: position 1,179,646 of record NW_020455049.1, read on the forward strand.
AAAAGGGAAGCAAATTTGACATCAAGCTGCCGAGCCTACAGCTGCTTTGCATCGGGCCTGGGCTTCTGCTGCGTGAATTTTCCTTGCAAAATATCAGACCTGTCTATCGATTTCTTGGGGGATAATTTTGCTTACGTTTGATATAAATTTTTGAGGCATTGTTGATGTGTTGGTAGCTAAGACATGTTTTAATTCGTGTTTTTTCTCTGTCATTTTTTGGCTATATTTGCAGCTTGTCCCCRTTTACTTATTTATTTATTTTACCTTTTGTTTCATATTCTGGCCCAGCGTCTGTTCTGGCTCTGCTGAAATGTWGCCTGAATGTGCATTTAAAGGCTGAACGTCACCACTGATGCAATTTGCAGGAATACCTCTTCATATTAGGAACTCCAGAAAGAGAATTACCTCTYGGTCTCCGATTTCTTACGCTGTTTAATCTTAGTAGAATCCGTCATGCAGATGCATATGGATAGATTTATTTAATAGTGAAATATTTTAGGAAATTGGAGAAAATAAGGGCTATGGAACTTGCTTTTAGGAGCATTTCTCCTGGATAGGTTCAGTGTAGGCAGCTTCTCTCTGCTCTGCTGCTTCAGCAAAATATTGGGACATGCCCTTGCTTTTGTCAACATGGGTGGACTTCAACAGGTTTCCTCAATGAGGGCCTTACAACTCCCTTTCCATTTGCTTGATTTCTGTTTGAATAAAAGAGAGAAAATCGGATTCTTGAAGAAGGGTAAGGGCAGGCAGAGCAAGATCCTGCTGCCTAACCTGTTTCCAAAGGAGGATGCAGCCTTGGGAGTCTGTTAAACACATGCTCACTGCAGGGCCACATAAACAGTGTCCTATAGAGTTAACTGAAGTGTCCGGAAAAGGACGGACCGAGGGCTCTTTGGCTCTTCCGGGTGATCTATCCTTGAAAAACTAACCTGGAAACAGCATCTGGGTATTGGCCTTGACCGTGGAAGAGGAAGAAAGTTGAGTCTTTTCAGTCATCCTCATTGAGCTGYGGTGCACATTCCCTCCCATGCCCTGACTTTGGAAGCACAGGGAGGGCAGTTCTTACGGAGGCACAGGCAGGTTGTGCAGTGTACAGAGGCGTCAGTGCTCCAGGCTTGGGCAGCAGGCTTGCAGGCATTTCTTCAACTTACGTGGTCCTTGAACAAATCTATTTATTGAAGTTACTGCGCAGAAATCTGGTTTGCATATATTGTTCACCATCCTCTTCCCAGAATATTGCCTGCCAGTTATTTTCTGTGTGGGTTTTTTTGTTTTTTGTTTTTTTTGTCTGGGCACTGGAAGATTCAGCCTTTATTTTGGAAATAAAATCTGGAAAAAAAACARTTGGAAAAGATGGATTTTGCTGCATCTTTCCAAATAGCAGATGTGTGTTTAGTGATCCCATGAAGTGAGAAAAACCTATACCTTTAAGCAGGCAGGCTGCTTTTGAGCACTTACTGTGTCCCACCACCTTSTGTGATTTTGTTTTCATGAAAATAAGCGTTTAGTGAGAATAATTCATAAATAGTTATTTGAACTGTCCAGTTTTGAAGTGTGTGCATGCCAGAAAGTTGTGTTTTTATACACACACACAGACATATCACCAGTGGTGTAAGTGTATTAAGAAACACTCTTGCTTGTTGATTAAATAGCTTCCCTACCGAAACAGTGAATGTGGTAGGTTTGTATTTTTGGCAGATGGCAAATTTGCCATTTTGTTTCCCTAGGCCGAAAAAGGGGGCGTGGGAAGGGGAATGGCACTGAGTGGAAAAAAAGGACATTTTCTGGAGACTTGCTAATGTTGAAAGTACTTTGTTTAGACCTCCAATGAGAAAAACTGGAGTCAGAAAGACTGTTTTGTTTTATTTTTGGTCGTTTGTGTGTGTTTTTTATTATTGTTGGTGGTGTTTTTGTTGGTTGGTTGGTTTAGTTTGCTTCTATATGAAGAAAACATGAATTGCAGCCCATATCCTCCAAATGATTTTTTTCAGGTTTCRTCCTGGAATTCTGTACTCTTAAAATACAAGTTTATAAAGAAGAATCTTAATTACACTGGTGTTCCTACTGCTGTTGTTATTTTATGTGTTTCTTTATATGTTACATATAATTTCAGCATACGATGTACACATTCCTGAACATTAGGTTTATCCAGTGAAGAAACAGCACCTCATAAAAAGGGATCATTCTCATACTGATGATAAACTGTTCAGAAACAAACTGAAGTGGCAGCTTATTTCCTGAACCAGAATTTGGTAATATTTTGAATTTAAATAGGGCAGCCATAGGGAGCCATGAATTGTGAAAAGGTTTATATGTTTACTGCCTAGGAGGTGCAAAATTGTGAAGTGATGTTGTTATTAAGTGAATTTTTGCACGTTGCTTAAGGTATTCTYGTGTTCTCAATAGAGCTAAAAAGTGATCGGCACGTGTTTAGAAACACATTTTTGCTTGAAATGTGGGGTGCTCAAAACTTTTCCTATTCCTTTGAAAGCACAGAAGCGTGGGTGTTTTCTCCTTTTTATTTCCTTATTTCGAAAAGTAGTGGAAGAAAAGAGGGAGGAGGACAAACCATCTTTTACTAGAAATTAGCAACAACAGTTCCTACCTAGAGGAATAGGCGCTATTTCAGACTGGTCCAGGTACACTCTTCTTTGAAAACCAGTATCTCAGTTAACCCTAGCTAGAATTACTTGAAAAGAAATACCTATGAGATGACAATGAAATGACTTTTGACCATTTCTTTAATTTATTTTTAGATTTTGCTTCTTTACTTCCGTGTATTTTCTGGCAGATGGGATTAGAAAGTGGGGAAGAATTCCTTCCAGAAAGTTAAAAGCCTTTAAAAGGATGGAAACGCAGCCTGTGTATATTTTTCTGCAATCCTGTGCCATTTATTACTCCTTTTTCCTTTTCTCCCAAACCGTGTTTGTGCTATTGAGGTGTCTCTACACCGCTCAAAGAAAGTTTAAACCTGGGGAAAGGTTGTCCTACATTGACCATGTCCATGCACACAAAATCAACTTGGCATGCACACCTTATTTAGGTGTATTCCAAGTATTTGTTTGACCSTTTCCATACACTTGTGTCATTTTTTTCCCTAACTTTCATGTACACGTGATCTAAGTGTCCCTGCTTGGGCAGTGGGGTTGGACTGGATGATGTCTAGGGGTCCCTTCCARCCTCAACCATTCTGTGATTCTGTAGTGTATGGGACCGTTCAGGACTCAGTTGTGAGGTAGCTCTTTCTCTGAGATACCATATTCTGAAAAACTCACTTTACATTAAGGAATAGTCATCAAAAAAATGAGACTTGTACAGTTGTGCAGTTATGAGCATATGTAATGAAGTTTAAAATAGAAGATAGTGAAAAGATGCTAAATCAAGGAAAATCTCAGTGACAATTAAACCTGAACTGCTGACCATACATGGTCTATTGATTCATTTATCAGATCTTCATTAACCAAAGAAGGAACAGGCAAGTTAAGGCATGGTTTCCACTTATTTTCCAGCTTCCTCATTGAATCAGTCAGTTCTTCTGGATCAAGGTGCATGTGTGATTGATACACACTATAAAAAAGCAACAACAAAAATTACTGTATGTAAATTAATTTCTCAGTATCTCTTCCGCTTTATCACCCATATGTTSAAGTGTTCCAGGATACCATGTGCAGCACGTTTTCCTGTGTACTTTAGGATTCATAGCTCGTTTAAGCGGCAGTTGGAAATTAGTGCTTCTGCTTTCATTTTACTGCATTCAGTTCCCTCTTGCCCTTCAGGAGGGGAACTTGCCTTGCTGGGTATTGCAGTCTGCTGATGGCTTCTCTTGGTGGTTGTCTGGCCTTGGGCCATAAACAATCCGAGTGCCATTTCTGAATCAGAGTATGTACGTTGTCATATCTCATTGCAAATTCAAGGAGATGTCAGATGAGCAGGAAGGAGAAGGAATAGCAACAAGCAGTGGAAGAGGGAAAAAAACAACTCATTTTATTGTTTKCCAAATTGGCAGGTTTATAGAAGAAAAAAAAGAAGTTATAGTTTAGCCACAGGAATGATTCAGTGTTTCCTGATTTTCTTCAAATTGACCAGGCTTCCATTATGTTGTGCCAGAGCCTTCTCTGGAAATAAGAAGATAGTTCAGCTCCTCAGCTCACTTTCTTTCTTTTTTTTTTTTTTCCTTTTTTTCTTCTCCTGAGAGCTAGCAAAGGTTATGTTTGGTATGAAATGAATGGTGGCCGAATAGGAGTGAGAGGTGAGTTACTTYCAATAAATTAAGAACCTAACTTCTGCCTAAGTGCTTTTAGTAAATCCCTTGATGTCTAATTCTGCATCTGCAAGCACATAAATACTTTTATTTTTAATCCATCTGTCACACTACCAGTTTATTTTGCAAACCATGACATTACACTTAAATATCAAGCAAATGAATGTTTGTTTCTCCCTTCCAGAAGGAATAAACGGGCGAGTCAATCTGTGGAACTCATACAAAACAGGCTGCTTGCTTCTTTTGCTTCAGCAAAAATGATTCTTGCAGCAGTATCTGAGAATACGGGGCCAGCAGARTAGAATAAGAATTCTCAGAAACTCACATTAACTCCAATCATACGTATTGAGTTAGAGGAATGTTGTCGTCACCTGTACCATTTCTGTCAGCATCTGGGATAGATTGAGCTTCCCAATAAAGTGTCTTTAAATTGACACGGCACGTGAGGGGTTGCATGTGAAGCCCTGAGACCGTGCGCTCCAGTTTGTGCTGTCCTCTAGACCGTCATCTCGAATAATTAAAATATCCTCAAGAGGGAGATGGTCTCTTTCTGTGGAACTGTATTTTGTCAGTTCTGAATGTTAAATAAAATAAAACAACTGCGGAACTGTCAAAGCCCTGGGAAAGGACATTTATCTTGAATTTCCTTGAGGATCTCTAGCATTCTGAGTACTCGGTGCATGCAAAGAGGACTGTTCATCATAAATGGAGGCCTACATTAAAAAGCATTAATTCTGAAAAAAAMCATGATTTTTTTCATGATACAAACTTGATGCTAATGCACCAGCCATTGCRAATGGATTGTCACTTGTAGACTGTCGCTCTAAGTAGCACCATCTCAGTGGACCCGGTGAAAGCACAAGAGGCAGTGAGCATAATCTGAACGACAGGAGATTCCATTTAAACATTAAAAAAAAGCTTTTCTTCTATGGTGAGGATGGTTGAGCACTGCAACAGGTTTGTCTACAGGGGCTGTATAGTCTCCATCCTTGGAGATACTCAAAACCCAGCTAGACATGGACCTGAGTGACGTGCTGTAGTGGACCCTGGCTTGAGCAGGGAGGTTGAAAAGTCCAGGGGTCCCTTCCAACGACAGTCTCAGAGACAGAGGACTGGTTTAGCAGGATAGGCCGTCTGTCTGTTAAAACCTCATCTTAACAAACCCTAAGTTTACAAGGGAGGCTGGGTGAAAGCCTGGCAACACGTCGGGCCTTCCCCGCCGCTCCTGGCAGCCCCCACACGTGCTCYTTGTCAGCTCCCGAATGCGGTTTGTGGCCCAGCTTGCTGCAGGTGTCTCTCGTGAATCCCAACACAAGCTGCTCCGTGAGGAAGGACGCGGTTTCCACGGGAGTGGGCGCCGTTGAGGAGGCCGCTGTTCGCACACAAGCGCCCCGCTGTCGCCGTCCTTGCAGTCCTTGAGCTGAACCTACACTTGTCCCATCTCCTCTACCAAGAGCATCAGTGAGCCTGTCTTGCACCCTAGGGCGAGATTAATTTCCAGCAGATTCCTGCGACGGTCTGCGTGGCTGCCCAAAGCCCCCAGGACTTGGAGCTGCACCATTCCTGCCTCCCCATGGATCTCTGCAGTGCCAGACCTATCCACCACATACCCTCCGGGGTGTGTATCCAAGAGAGAAAAGAGCCCAGCAGGTCCCACATAGCTTGGACTTCACATACGTAAACAGGAGAAGCGATGGGATCCCCAGCATGAACTTTCTCCTCCACGTGTGTATATTTCAACTTCTTGGTGATGGATGTCCGTAGAAATGACAGGCGTTTCTGTGGCAGGAAAGCCCTTATTAGGGCCCACAAGCCCTTAATATCAGCTAATGCCCCTGTCTTGGGCTTTCTGACAAAATGCATGCTTGCACACCCTTTACATGCATTGGCCTGTGTAATTTTTTCACCAAGTAGAGCTTTTGGGTATATTTCTTCCATTGAAATGATACATTWAAAAAAAAAAAAAAAGGAAAAAAGCTTAAAAAAAAAGTAAATTAAGAACAGATGTGGCTGAGCAGTACTTCTTAACCCAGGAGTAATAAATGTTTGGAATGGACTGCTGTGAAGGTTATTAAGACTAAAACACTGGGGTCATTCAAAAAACAGTTGAGAGCATCCAAGGGGATGGAATTGGAGGAGAAAAGAAGTGAATAAGGCCTGAACATTATCCACGGTGTTCCTGACTATGTGTAACACTGAATGTGCTTGTTTTGTGCTGCACGACTTGAAAATCTATCTGCACTGGTTAAACATACACTAAGGATTCTGCCTAGGTAAAAGCTATGGAAAGTTCATTATAATAGCAAATGCCAACAGCCTAGTCTGGGCTGTTTGGCTCTATTCCTTCTGGGATCTCGGGGAGGATATAAATGTGACAGCTTGAAATGTTTAAAGCGTTTACATTTTTTTCGTGAGTGTTGTTGGGAAGGAAAGAATTACTGTGAGGTGAGGAATATTTAAAAAAAGAAGTATTTTTTAAAAGAATATTCTAAATGTGGTTTAAATCCATACTGAAGAGATCATTCTAATGCTAGGAAATTGAGGCTTAACGATGTTGACAACTGAGGCAAAYAAACAGCAAGAAAAGCACTAGACTCTTATCTGCTATTTACGGAATATTGTCAGATATTTGTCTAATCAAAAAGGGGGAAAACACCCAGTAAAAAGGCTAGGGAGGGCTGACAGGGTTGAGCTTTCTTCTTTCTTGCCTTTGCCAAGGCTGTGCTTTTAACTTTACAGTATGTTTTTCCTCTTAGTCAATCCCATTAGAGCAGGTGTGTATTTAGTATTTTTCTACAGAGAGTGCACCTATTTGGCTATATAAAACTCTACAGACTCCTATTAGATATCTGTTTGACTCCTATGAGATACCTGTTTGAAAAATACAGTACTTTGCCGTTGGTGCCATGTGTCTGGTACACAAGGACTGCTGGCATGCACTGACTGCAGCCTCTCAAGGGAAGGAAGCTTTTCTGTTCTGGTAGGGACCAAAGTGCTCTGGGACACTTGACAGCATCAACTAARCCTAGGAAAACAATTTAGAATCAAAAAAAGAAGAGAGTATGGCAAAAACTTGAATTTCAGTGATTTAAAAAAAAGTAGTTTAAAGCACTGTTAAGGACCATAATTCTGTTTTTTTTTTTAGTTTAAAAGTACAGTGGTGCTCATCTGGGTCTAAGAATCCTAGGAGGACCCCAGGGTATAAACATATTAAAATCAAGTGAGRACATTTGGGTTGCTTTTGTTTGTCTGTGTTAAACTACAAGGATAAATCTAACTGTGCATGCAGGTTTTGTAATTTTTTTTGCCTCATCGGCCTAATCTTTTGATGTGGACATAAGAAATAATGGCTGCAACAATGGTTCATTCCTCCAATATCCATAAAAGACGGCATGGAGGTGAAAACCTGGGGTTTCATTTCTTCCAGTCACTTGTCCAGCACCACGCAGACATGCATTTAAAGCAGTTGATCCCTTGTGTCACACGTGGAATAGAGGCCGTGGAGGCCAGACCGTGGCCTGCCAGCCTCTTCTGCCATTGCCCTGCTGCTGGGTCTTGCCCGCCCTGGCAGGAATTAAGCTAGAGAGGCTGGTGGGACTGCAAAGCGGTCGCGTTGCGGAAGGGCAGGCGCTCTCCACACTGCTGCCCATGCCCCTACGGAGCACCCGGCAGCCACCTAAATACTCGGGATGCCCTGAAATGCCCAAGAGCTTTTCCAGGACAAAGCAGCAACAGAAACAAGGAAAGCAGCAAAGAACAAGCAATGGAGAGAGATGTGCAGAGCACTAAAGTCTTCCCAAGGAAGGGAGTATCTTTAGGTACGACTTGTGTGGTGACGAGTGCCTTAGCAGTCTGCAGTCCAATGCCCATTATTAAAGGTTTTCGACCTTTATTGGCCCAGTTTGCTTACAAATGGGCACCTTGCATATGTGCTTCAGCCTCGGCCAACACACAGGCCGTGTGACACGACCGACCTCTCTCCCTATGGACATTTTAGCCCGGAGCCATCGGCCCAGCCTGGCTTAACTGATGACAGTCTACCAGGTGCTGCTCTGATCCTAATCTTCTGGCTGAACCAGAGCCCTAACATGGAAAGCTATAAATCTCAGCAGGTCACAGAGAAGTCTGCCGGTGTCATTTCTAATTGACCTTGGGGAAAAGAGAGCAGATTAGTTCACAATTTCCTAGGCTTATAGATTCACAGGCTGGCATTTCCATAGCAGCACTCATTACTTTTTGGTAATAAATTAAGCTGAAAAGCCGATGGCTAAAATAATTTATGATCTTTCTGCTTCTCTTACAACACATGTTAATTGGAGGGGAAATTATTTTGAGAAAGTTTTCAATGCAGTAGTGGGGGGAAAATGGCTTTGGAAAGGCAGTATTTCCTACTGAGTAAACTCTGTAGTGTAAATGTGTTTAGAATTTTCCCCATAGCGGTAAGAGACAGACTGCAGTATTGGAAGAAAAAGCCAGCAGTTGCATTACAGTGCACTTTGCAGGCTGTTTCTTGACGTATTTCTGAAGGGCAATATATTTTTATGCTGTGCATTTGAGGACTGTGGGCTGGACCTCTGCTCAGTGCAAATCAGCCCAGCTTTGACAGCGCTTGGGAAATCCTCAGCCAGGAACCCGGCTCCCCTTGTGTCTTTACGGGTGCATTTGTGCAAAAGGGCATAGAGAAGTATTTAAACATTCAAAAGAACAAGAATTCATGATCAGTTTTACATGGATCACTCTTCTGATAGAATAAGAAAGCATTTTATTCAATCCATTAATACATGGTCTGGAGTATAAACAGCAGTTAGGAACTGGTCCAAAGCACACTGAAAGATTTCTGGTGAACTCACTGCTGGTAAAGCAAACAATTGTTCACTTGCTAAAAGTGAATTCACTTGTATCACTCAGATTTTTTTTTTATTTTGCCAAGGGGGAATATAATTAAGAAGTAAAGCACAGTTTACTCGCTCAGAGGATAAGGAATACTTGGAAAAACTTCCTATTAAATTCCTTTATTTCAAGCTTTTCGTTTTTTTTTTTTTTCTCCTTCTGCCACACTTTGAATGCCATTTTGATATGGGATAATCTGTATTCTTTAAATCTAAAGAACAATTTTATATTTAATCAGGATTCCTGGAAAATGTACATGTTTTTATTTTTTTATTTTAATTCTTACCAAATTAGATTTTCAACTACCACTACATAATGAATATTTCACTTTCTGCTCATCATCCAGCTGTGTTCTGGGTTCRTTTACTGCTTCAGAGGTAATTCACAATTGTATTTTGCTGTTATGTTTCCTAAATCCTTTGGAAACTTATCCAAAAGGGTTCTTGACAATGTTATATTTTGTAAGCATTTCACAAAGGAAACAAAGACAATTCCTACCCTTTTTTTAGAATGCAATACAAAGCATAAACATATTTTTACCTACTAAGAAAGAAAGAAGCAATTTGGAAGGCTGTGCTGGAACTGTTCTGGGTGTTTTTTCAGTATTTAATGATATCTTTAAAAAATAATTTCACACCTTTCAAAAATACAGCCCTAATTTTCCAATAGACGAAAGACTTTCTCTGTTAAGTCTGGCTTTGGGACAAATGATGAGTTTATTCCATTCACTGCTCCTGGCTGGTGTTAATCTCTTATTGATTCCTTACCGTTGTTCAAGCCACAAGTTATTTCTGAAGCATTTTGCCACTGTTTACCTTGGCATTTCTGACCCAAGCTTAGCTCATACCTAGAGCTGGGGATCTGGGACACTTACATTAATCAGCATTCAATCTGTTCTCATACTTGTGGATTCCTTTTCTATTCCGACAGCATTACTCGAATGGTTTAAGCAAGACTCAAAGCAAACATACTGAGCAAGGAAAAAATATGATCTCCATCTTCCAAGCATCTTCCTGCTCTGTGAGGTGGCTTTTTCTTTTAATAAATTCTGTACCAAACCTTGCAGTGTCCAGTAAGGATAAGTCACGGCCTCACACCTGAGCCCTGGAGCCCGCAGGCATTTGACAATGTGAATCCGTGTCATGCTGTGAGGTGAACGTATGGTTCCTGCCAACACCTCCTCGCACAGTTAGTCATAACCATTCTATGCAATTTCATTTTTTTCCAAGTAAATTTCCTATATTAATCACTGCTAGCATCTGCTACTACAACATTCTTTGTCTGAAYGAGACACCGGTTTATCCCGTGAAACCTCATGGGCTGGACAAAGGCCCTGGTTATATCTACTCAAACTGTCCTGCTCCTGTTCTCAGCATGACAGATGGACATCAAATATGAAGTAAAGGTGCCAAAAACAATTAGGGAAATTGTAGCCAGTCACTTGTAGTGCCTTTGTCCGTTACTTTGAGTTTAGTAGGGAGACAGAGCAAAGTAGCACGAAGAAGGCAAAATGCAATACAGTCACCTATAGAAATGTTAGCAGAGATGAACGAGTGATACGCCTTTTAAAAGCAGTATCAGCAGTCCCAATGCCAAATCTAAAATAGGAAGAGGTTCTGGGAGCAAAGCAGTATAACTTTACAGCTGTTTTCCAGCTATGAAAACTGCATTTAATTTCCTCAAGTTTGATGGCTCTCATACACACGTGTACGTAACTAATGACCCTCCCTGCCCAACACACACTCAGCACCACCAACTGCAGCAGCCCGGCTCTCGCTCCTCTCTGCTAATCTCCTGCCAAGGAGGCTGAATTGAGACCATTTCAAAGGTATTAAGACACTAAAGTGAGTAAGTGCTTGGATTACCCAAGCCAATCCATCAGTTTCGGTAGGAGCAGGCCGTCACAGGCAGCTTTTCCATCTTGCCCGCGAGCAGCAGYGCTGCCGTCGTCACCTCCTGCAGCCCAGGGCACAGCAGCCCGGTCTGACAGAGCCGCTTCAGGGACTTGCTGGGGCAGATTTCCCTCAGAAAGGAAGAGGGACAATTTTTTGGACATTTTTTTCCTGGGACAAGCGCGGAAAAAAAGGCTGGGTTAAACTGCTGGTGCTAATGTTTAGTACTGCCCAGGAACGCTCCAAAAAGGACCTAATTTTTGGTTATAGGGGCTGCCTTCTGCCAGCTGAGAAGGGAGACAGCGTTGTGGCGGTCACCTCCAGCAGCGGTGGTGTTCCCTCAGACACACTTGAGCCCTCTGGGCTGAGCTCAGGCTGGGGCCCTTAGGCCGTGTGTGGTGTCTGCGAATGGCTTGGCTGAGCACATGGCAGCACAGCTGTGTACGTGCGTGCGCACACGCGTGTGCCGGCTGCCACGTCTGCCGTGACATCTTGATACCTTTAGAAATGCCGTGGTCAACCCTGCCTGTGCTCTCACGCTGGTGGGGTCTTGCTTCTAGCTCTAATGTGCTCAAAGATGAACAAAACGCAAGGTTGCTGACATGATTTTACCAGTATACACGAAACCATACGCAGTTGAGTAAAGATGCTGAAAGGARTGCTTAGGGAAGAAGAACGTGCTACCAAACACACGTGTTTTAGGAGAAGGCCCAATTCGGTTTGGTCCCACGAGTGTTCTTTTGCCTTGCAGCTGTTTTCAAGCACTTGCTGGTAAGCTAGGAGCAAGTGTATGAGGAAAAAGTGCCTGGAGTGGGACAGGAAGGTGAGGAATAAGAGCTAAATTGCAAGCACATTTATTTATTAATGACCAGAAATACTCTTTAGCATAATCCCAGTAAGTATTGAAAAATAAAAAGGCATTTTTTGAAGCTGTACCTGGTACTAAAGTAGAAAAATAGTGTTTATCTTGGGTTCAAAACATTGCATTCTGATTCTTATTATGACTTTTGATTACTAAGTATATATACCCGGAACAAATCTACTTTAACCATTGGAATTCCTCTGAATTTAAAATAGCGCAGTGCTTTAAAAGAAGATTTTAACCATAATGTTTATGGTAGGAGCTGGTGAACATCCATTCCTAAGTTCTTTTTACGTCTGAGAACACCTGCAAAAAAAATTGAAGGACATACTTGTGTTATTCACTATATGTTTTTTGATAATAGAAAGAATTAACTTGATTTTCTACTATTGCTATTCTTAAAAAGTCACGTGAGTTTTTTTGTTACTGTATTGGACGGGTACATCTAAAGAAAACCCCAAAACCTGGTTGTGTTAAACCGAACCTGCCAATTACTCCCGAGAAACGTAACACAAGCGCCTCGTTTGTGCATGTTAGGAATGGTGCTCAATGAAAACTTTGTTTGATTTCGCTTATGTTTGGTATAATTTTTTCTGCTCTAGGGCATCCCGAGAATGGGAGATGGGAGGCAAATGAATACGGAGCGAAGCAAAGATCATTAGGAGAGGAACTGGRGGGGAACCGCACACGCCAGACACAATTCGGTGCATGTGTGTGTGTTAYCTTATGCTATCTTGGACACATCAGCGGTGCCTGCTTTGTTCCCCAGAGTGACCTTTGATCAAGAGAGCCTTTGGCCATTCCCACATCCTAGGCTACTGTAGACGAAGGGAATTTCGGTGGTGTCCTAGCTCTGATCTCGCCGGGAGCTGCCGCATTGTGCGCAGGCCCTGTGCTCGGAGGCGGCCGTGTTGGGGCTCACAATTGCAGGAAGGGACGGTGGCATTACCTCCAGCATACTAGGCATCGTGCCAGTGTAACYGAGCAGATGGTGACCCGCGGGTCATGGGACTATATTCCGGAGCAAGATGGGAAAGGAAATTCTCCGCTCCGCAGCCCCCACGGGCGGTTCTCACAGCAGCGGCGCCCGGGGGGCTGCCCGCGCCGGGAGGCGCCCGCACCGAATCGCGGCACCCAAACACGTGGGTGCCACCGAATGCAGGCAGCGCCGGGCGACGGGTTTCACACGGGCGAGTACCAGGCAAGCGAGGCGGTTTGTGGGCCCGGGACACCCGGTACCCAGGGGCTTCGGGCGCCTTTCTGTCATCCACTCCTGTTTCGGTAAACAGAATTACTTCCGTGCAAATTTTTCTGTAATAAAAAAAATAAATAAATAACCAACCATTTTAAGGTGACTTAGACCTTTGAAGCATTCACATTTTCCAGGTTTGTCTTTTGAGGGGAGCTAGGCTTCCAGATAAATTCCTTTTTATTTTTTTCTGATAGACACGCTGCATGCAAAGTTGCTCTGCCTAAAGTGATCTGCTGTCTTTGCCAGAGTTGACTCCTTTCTCCTGTAGCAATTGCCTGAAGACTGAAGTTCAGGGCTTGTAGTTGTGTCCTTTGAAGGAAGTATGCGGAGCAAAACATATTCCTCCAGCAAGAAAGAGACCTCGTGCTGCCAAAAAGTCAACATTTGTGCAGCCTTAATTTGTAGGTGATTTGAAGGTTGAAATCCTGCTAAAGTCACCTAAAAATACAGCAACTATTCCATTTTATACAGCAATTATTCCAAAGTCATCTAAAAATACAGCAACTATTCCATTCCATTCCAGAGTAGAGTATATTCTTAACTAGAACTACTAGCAAGTGCTGTAGATTGTGGCATTATATATGCAACACAATAACAAGGAGAGCTTTTTCTTTCTGAAACATGTTCTTTTGTTCTGTTTTAGTGAATCTGTGTGTCAGTATCCATTCCAGGAAGGAAAATTCAGTTGTAGGGTCTCTTTCTCGAAACAGCAATTACATCTAAATGACTCAAAAGAACCTCCTCCTGCATCTCCCTGCAGTGACTGTGGCTACAGGAAAGGGCAGCTATTGTGCATTGTTCAGACGGAGAAAAAGGAAAAGTGTTGAGTTCTGTCTACTTTCTGATTTGTTTTCCAGCTTGAATATAAGCCATGGAGATAGCAGCTCAACAGAGCCCAAGCAAGACTTTAAAGAATAAGCATAAAAGCAATAAATATCTTCAGAAACACAGGGTTATAGGATAAACTATAAAGTTCTGCTATGTAAGCAAGTGGGAGAAGTGCATATAGCTTTAGCCGTGTTTCAGGACATTATAAAAAGTATATATAGTAAATGATCAGCAGAAACGGCATATACGATGGGAACTACTATGGGAACTACTGAAGGATATTGTCTAGAGAACATTGTGTTTCTATAAATATCCTTGAAAGGCCATTATTCACCCAGAATGTARTATGCTAACATTTTTCATTTGAGAAACCTAAATWAATTGTAATCTTACTTCATATTTTTGTTCGTTTTTCTTCCGAATTTTAATTATACTCGACTCTATTCCTCAAAGATAACTCTGGGCAAGTCTRGGTACAGGCACCCTTTTAAACTCAGTGAAGTGATTAAATGCTATACAGGCAATTGCAGAACAGGAATCCACTTTATTCAGCTTTATTTATTTTGAGGGAAGTTAGGAAAAAGATAAGGCTGGATTCACTGTCCCTAGGAGGCTGTTCAAAATAATGAGATAAGGAGTCTGTACGACCTCTTCCAAGCCATAGTTTCTTGGTCAAGGTTTCATCCAGGAATCTAGTCCTTAAAACAGGTCAGGATTGGAGAAGCCTACCTGAGAATCCATCCAGGAAGGAGATGCCCACCCCTTGGACAGCATCAAGACCTACGGATACACTCGCTGTGCTAGACATTTGCTAGGTGATGTTTATTGGTGAAACCTTTGGAGTCTAGGTGGTTAAGTAACTCTGAGGTAAGAAAATCCATCACTATTTTGGATTAAGATGCTTAAAGAGGTGTTAGGTTCCTGTCTTTTCGTGCCTATGTCTCTAATCCCAAGGCCCCAAGTAGTGAAGCACATGCCTCACTTTTTAAGCGTGAGTGGTCTCATTAACTTAACTCGGACTACTCCTGTACTTATAAGTTAGACATATGTTAAATTGCTTGGTTGAACTGGGGCCCAGATTTCTATTTTTATGGAAAACTCACATGTGCAAACAGTAATAGCATAATTAATCTSTTTTCACAAAGTGTTGGTTTTAATAATTTTACTTCGGACTTATTGTGCACAGTACTTTTCATCTTCAAGGCCTTTTACAAACATTAGCTCAGGGATTTAAATTGGGTCTATGACTGTGGGAATTGTGCAGTCTTATATCTGACTTTGCAATTCTGTGCCTCCACGTTCTTGGCAGGAGGCTCTTGCCACGCAGCTGGGTTGGCTGAGCCATCAACCTTGGCTCTGGCTCCACTTAGCACCTTGGCAAATTATCTCCCAGGTGGARCTCTGAAGGCTGTAATAGGTTTCAAAGCCTCTTCCAGACCCAGCTTTTCAAGCTAATGACTTCATTCACTGGTGAGTGAGGCAGAGGTGGTGAGATGGGCTCCATTTGGCATCTTTGGCTCTTATCCCTTCGTTCTCCGCACCACTAGAGATGGGAGAAGGACCAGACATGTGTAGGGGCCAAAATTTAATTTAAAATACAGACATAATTCTTGCTGGTGACAGGAGCGCTCGATGACAYGTGTGCTCCGATCCTGCTGCTGCCTGCACATTAATTCATCACAGCTTTCCTGCCAGTGAGTAGATCCGTGCGTCTAATGCTAGATAATCTCGAAGGTGTTTCAGAGGGACAAGAAACATTTGGAGAACGATGGCACTGGCTGTTGATCTAGCTCTTGATCTTATGATGATTATCTTGTCTTGTGGGCAGGCATACCCTGAAATAGCCATGGCTTGCTGAGAACCTTGAGTTGTCTTCACGGGGGCTGGAGGAAGCCCAGCCGTTGTGCCGTTTGGTTGGCTTGCCTGTGTGCAATGCGGTTTCTGCTTCTCCCCTGTGTATGAGGAGGTCCAAGACTCACTCTTAGGGTGGCCTTGGTTAAAYTTCCTCTATGTAAATCCCAGTAGAAGCAGCTTAGGTGGGAGAGTGTGTAAYGTTTGTGAGGAGAAAACCCCCCTTAGAAGACTTCTCTTTTACTCAGGGTTCAGCAGAAGAGCCCTCCTACTATTGCAGTTGCCCTTTCAAAGGCAAATGCTCACGGTATTTACTTTTGTCCTTTTTAGAGTAAAAATCCACTTTGGTTCCTGTTGCAAGAGTGGAATTAGTCTTTTGCCCTTTCCTGATCATTACTGGACTCATAAGACATGTTACTTTTTACAGAAATTGAGCCTTTTTGTGCAGAAGGTGTTAAAAGTACYAGGGTGGCTTGTTAAGTAAGTGCTTCTCTCTTTGGAAAACCAGGAATTCAGTGGAGATCCAGAGGGAGCTCCGTTCTGCCCCGTAGCCTCTGCAGCCTGAGGTGATGGCACTGGCCAGTACTGCTTTTCCTCCTCACTTTTCCTGGAGCCAAATAGGATGTTTAACTGGAGCAGCAGTCAAGCAAATAAATCTCAAATTCATTAGCTGAATCCAAACAGTGTGTGAGGGAAGGAAATACCGGAATGCTGTGGTTAAGGACCAGGATGATCCTGCGTAGGGATGCAGACTAAGGTTATAGGAGGTCTTCGATTCAATGGGATGCTGGTGTTCTGTGCTCTGCTTAAGTGTTATATGTGGGAACTCATGCAAGATGCTCTTCACATTCCTAATAAGCCACTAGAAATTCCTCAAAGTATTGCCCCCTTTAAAGGAAAGTATTGCCTCATTAGGAATATCGGAAAACAGAGCGTCTGAGCAGAGATGAAAATAGAGCTTGTGACTTAACTGTTGAAATGCAAATCTAATTAGTCTGGTGTTTTAATCTATTAACAGRGAGCCCTAAAAAAGATGGATTTAAACGAAGAAAGTTGTGAAGAAATTACTGGGTAGTGACAAAGGCTCAATTTATTAACACTCCATGATGTAGAAACCATGAAAAGGGCATTAATTACTTTAGGAATACTTATTTTGCACCATTGCCCAAAGTAATTGGTTTATTGACCTCTCTGTAATTCTGAATAGCTATAAAAACATTGATTTCAATGCTGAAAACTAAGTTCTGCACAGGAATATAGGCCTATCTGTTCTACTTTTTATTTTCTTGAATATAGGTGGTACCTTGCATACATTTGACTCTATTAGAAGGATAGGGTTTCTGTACATAGTTCATATCTTGTATCTTTATATGCYAGCTTTATTTTTCCAGCAATGCCACATTTGTTTTTAAGAAATAATTATAATAGGATATATATATATATATAATTACACTCTTGTATGCCCAATTTAATTTCAAGTATCTCTAACTACATGATCTTTATAATTCAGTGCTGGAAAGAAGTATTTAGTTCCTCATTATACAGCTTTTATAAAAACCCTGCTCTACGTTCTCAGGCTTCTACAAAGACATTCGTGCAGTGCTTTGAAAGAATATATTCTAGCTATAATTCATTTCATTTCCAATGTATTCCTTTGTATAAAAAGCATATATCTTTCACACTTGGGTATATTCAGGTAATGGATGTTGGSTCCTGCTCTCGCTTCCTTGTAGTTGGGTATCGGGCTCCCGCTCCGCACGTGGCGGCATCGCCCGGTTTCCTTCCCTCTCCTCATGAAGGTTACTCAATAAACACACTTAGTGTTCACCTTAATTAGGGGGCTTTGGGCTTACAGTATCCATAAAAAATGGTGATGTAACTTTATCAGGTGAAACTCGTGCCTGTTTGCTAGGTTTTGTGTGTGTTGTTTTGTGCGATTAGTTCTAGATGTATCAGAGGATAATATGAGGAGGGGCAAAGTGCCTCGGGTCTCCTGGGCTGGTGCATTTGCTGGCCTGGATCCTGTCTGGGTTACTTAAGCATATTAATGAGTATATAAAGTATATGACCTTTTAAGGGGAGAGGATTAAGTGTACTGGGTACTTGAGAAGTCATAAGTGAAAAAAACAGAAGGAAAAAATTGTTTTCTTGCATTGCTCAAGGAGATGAGTAGGAGAAACATCCTGTTTGCTCAGGGATTTGTGGCCTGATGGTTTAAATTTGACAAATGTCACATTGAACCTGTGATCACTCTCGCTTCCCTCCTCTGTGTGAAAAAGAAAAGTTAACGTTGTTTCAAAGCTTGGGCGACTCTTTGAGATTTGTGATCTTTGGTGTCCGTATTAACTGTTGGTTTCCACAGGCCTCATCTTGGTGGCTGGTGTCATGAAGGCCACTTAGAAACCATAGCCTTTGTTTTCTGTTCAGACTGAATATTTGAGTAAAATGTTTAGATGTGTTCCTCATGTATGAGTACTGCTCTGACTAAATAAACTGGCATCACGTTTCAGAGGAGAGCAAAATTTTCCAGCCGAGTATTCCTCCAGAAGCACTCGCGCTTTGTGTTTGCCTGGCAATTCGCCCATCCATGGGCAGCGAGGCTGAGTTAAAGGCAGGCGTGCACAGGCCGGGCAGTGCCTGCTGAGGGTGCCTGGAGCACCCACYGGCACCCAGCGGGTGGGTTTGCTCTGGTTTTTGTTTGTGAGTRCTGTGGATCAACACCTGTTGCAAACACTTTGCCAGTAAAGGCAACTTCCAAGCAGGAATGGTTCCATAACTARCCATAAATAAACAGATCCAGTCCCCGGCCTTCAGGATATTGGAAATCTAGACTTGAGCTTTGCAGGCCTGTCTGTCTARACAGCCTCCCAAAATCTGAAGTGTTTGCAGTCTGGACCTGTGCGCAGTTTTAATTAGTTCAAGGGCTAACCCTACCCCTTGAGCTGTGCAAGCTGTCAAATTGTTCCTAAAGAGTGTCTCAACAAATAAGTTGTATCTGAATTTTTTTATTGCTTATTAAAATAAAGTGGGTAGGTACTAATCACTGTAAGATAGTTCACAATCCAGTAACTTGAGGTAAGATAAATGAATTATCATGCCTGCCTGAACATAAATTTATCCTATTACATTCAACATTTCATCATTTCTAGTCACTCAAAAATAACTTTCTCCTTGATCCTTTGGAAGGATCTTTTTTTTTTTTTTTTTTTTTTTTTTTCTTTTTTTCTTTTTATGTGCTAGTATTGCTAATTTTATTTCTAGATTGAGGTAAAGGATTCCTTTTGCAAACTTAAATGTAGTTATTTTCTTTTGTTAAGTCCCACTCCAGAAGCTGCATTCTTTTTGGAAAAAAAATCAGTATTTCCACAAACCTTCCTCAAACACAATTTGATTTTGATAGCACTGAACTAGTGTCTCAGGTGCTGAATTCTGCTCCCATCCTTCCAAGGCTGCTGGTACCTCTCAGTATTTCAGACAAAAYGTCACATATATTAGAGAGACCATCAGAAGGCACCAACATTTCCCGTTGAACATTTGGTGCTGTAACTTTTTAAGAGGTTCCAGGTCCCAACAAGGAGAAAATTCTTCTCCCCACTGCTGAGTTTAGTCACTTCTTGCAACGAAGTCTTTCAGTTGCTTTTGTAAGTAGTAAGGCTTTAGAGGGAAAATGCCTGCAGAGCTCTTCTAGATCCCATCCAGCACGGAGACTGCAGTGTTCATTTCCTAACATTAATGTTTTGTGCATCTTCTCCTTCATTTGGGTCAAGCAATGCCATATAAGTCATCTCCCTGCAGCCATTATTTATAGCTAATAATCTCCTTTAGCTGCCAAAGCGAAACTGGATCTCCTTCAGTCTCGCTGAAAGCGCTTTTCTTTCCACAATGTGCTGGAAATGAGCCAATTTACCAGTTCCATTAACTTAATGAGGTCTGACAGCCTGCAGCAAATTTTCTCATAATCTCTCTTGGATTTAAATTTGGTGCTGCACAAACATCTGAGTATGGCCAAGCAGTTGCTTTTTAACTCTGTGTGTCCTAAGCCAAGTTCCCTACTCCTCTTAGAATACAAACCTTGAGACCCCCTTTTTGGCTGGCCTTTTTTTCTCATCGTGCAGTGATTGCTTATTACACTTATTGATTAATTTACTTTTTAATCTGAACATTCATCTGAATGCTGTGTTTGTGTGGACCTGTTAAACATCCGTGTTAAAGCTGCGGGTGATTTAGTAACACGAAGTACTGTTGCTTGTGGGAAAAGGATGGTATTTATTTATTTTATAATACACCTGAATAGTTAGTTATATGAGCTGTGAGCTTATGTCATGATTTTCACTGACTAATAAATAATCACTCTCATAAGGTCAACAGTAGTTTTAATGCAAGGTTAATCTTTAGCTTCTGTTTCCTAATGCTTGCAGTGGTTACTCCCCACTGAAGGCAATAGTATGGTGCTAAATTAATAAGAAGCAGAATTGTTAGGCAAATTAAGGAGGACAAAGCTAAAATCTCTTTATTTTATTTCTTCTTTTTTCTTCCTGGAAGGAAAGATTGACATTCCTGTAGACTGGTAACTGTTTTGTTATATTGAGCTAGACCAGCAGAGTTTTAAAACAGTTCCTGAGAATATTCCAGCCTCGAGCAGTGGCAGCAACACGCTGACGACAGCCGATGGGGGAAGGCTGCAAAGCAACGGGAGTGTTACTCATGGCACGAATAATGCCTTCCTCTTTGTATTTTTGGTGCGTCAGATTTCCGAAAATCTGATAAAATGCTTGCATTTAACAGCGTGACGTTGTAAGAGAAAATTGCTAGTGACTGACAGTACTTGGTTGGAAAATGAGCTTGGAACAAGGATTTGATCTGAGTGAAATTGCAAGTGGTGTTTGGCTTCGCTGCATTAATTTCCTTTGCAAAGGGGACTAAGAGTTTCACCTGCACCAGTACTTACCCCAATCCTTTGGATTTCATCTTGCCAGGCTTGGGTCATGGGGGTGGGAGGGATCTGGCATTTGAAACCAGCACCTAGAGCCCCTCAAACTTCATATTCCTATGTGCCAGTTCATACCACCTCTGTATTTGGGACAGGGCTCTTGTTGCATTGGCTTTGTGTATTGTGTTTTGGCTATTATGTATCTGTATTTCTAAATCTTAGCTTCATAATCTAGGTGTTATTAGGCCGAATCTTTGTACATCACCAGTTAAATAATAAGGAAATTGGCTGGATGATTTCAAATTCATGCCCTCAAAGTTGGGTGATTTGGAAAGGGTTTGGCTTGTGGAGAACAATTTCACACTGATGCTGAGTGGTCTTTTGTCTCTGACTCCAGTGAARTCACTGTCTTGTTTGTAGGTGTTTTGGGTGTCCTTTAGGAGCTGTGTTTGCATGGAGAGCCTGGAGGTCGCCTGTCTGCAGAACCTGGCTTTCGTCCTGCTTTTCCTCAACCTGTGCTAACGTTGGCAAAGCTAAAAGGGCCGTTTGGGACCTGCAGTTAGGTCTGTAGCATGGGTCAACCTTGTGTCTTTCTAGGACATGTTTTACCATGCCTATTTTGGGGTGCTTTATTGATGGATGCTAAAGACGATTTATAATTTCCCGTGCAGAAATAGCTGAAAGCAAAGCTTGAGCTCTCCCTAACACTTTAAATGCAGGAAACATTTTCTTTTTAAGAAGGAAGTAAATCCCAGCTCTGAGTCCCGTACTTGCTGATCTCAGTATTCTGGCACTATGGTAATTCCCCAGGGATTTTTAGCTTACAGTTCCTCCACCTTCCCCCCTCTCAACAATAAGATCTTTCTTGAGCCCTTGAACATACTTGGTTGAGTTTGGTGTCAAAGTTTAAAAGCAATTGTATGTTTTGTTGCTATTGCTATTGTGTCGCTTTATGCTTTCTTAAGCAAATGAGTTGCACAGGCTGCAGGAAAGGAGATTTCGGAGAGCGGAGGGAGGTCAAGGGCCTTTGTGTCCTGCTGAAGCACCAGCAAGKCTTGTGGCGGGGCCTGCGCCGTCTCCGAAACCGGCGGCTCTGTCGCAGCGCTCGTCTGCACGAGCGGCCCGAGGCGGCTGTAGCTGAGGTGAAATGCTGAAAGCAAAAATGTGTTATGGCTGGACACTGGTGTATATCTGATCATAAASTGGGAAACTGCCTGTTTTATGTTGGTGCATTGTGTGCATAACAATGTTTTCTTTGCACTTAACGTTAATTTGTTGTGCTCCTAGGGAGTATGGGGCTAGAAAGCTGTTAGCTCAGCAGCCTCRCTCTGTTTTTGCTCCTGCTGTCACTCTTGACTAGTGTTTTGGAAAACCAAAGGTGTTCAAATAGTTTTGTGGGGCGCAGGGTTGTTGGTGGAGCCTCAGGCTTCCTGTGTAACCCTGGACAAGTTGTTTACTGTGTCGCGTTGTGACAGGGTTCCTGAAGAGCAGCTCTGTGAAGCAATAAAGCGTTTGATGGTCTGTTTTCCCAGATGAGGGATTTCGATATGAAAATGTATCAAATAAGTATTTAAGTATTGTGGAGTGGGATGGCATTCTCTTCAGTGATAGGTTCAGGTATTTCCAAGAAATAATGTTTAGGTTTTTCTTTAGGGGCAGCCTCCAGTGATGCTCAGGTGGCTCTCRGAGGAGAACAGAAAATTGCAGCCTGGCGAAGTCAATAGCAAAACTTACATTGGGTAAACCCTTTGGAGATGAGAGAGAAGATGACATTGTGTGGATGGTCTCTGACTGTCCAAATCTCCTGGTTGTGAAAGTCCTGTGAGAAAAGTCATCACTCATCTTGTTTTTACCTGCTTCTGATGCTGACTGGCAACTCCATGCGAACGGTCTTTTATTGGGACATTGCATCATTGGTGCTTTAGGTCTTGGCTTGCAGATAGAAAAAGTAGTAGGCAGTGAGGCTAGCTAAGCCCTTCTAAATCTGGCGAGTTTATTTGGCTTTGCTTTGGTCTGATAAGAAGTCGAATTGTTTCTATTTGCAGTTAAAGACCAGACTTGTAAAGATACAGAACAGCTCAGAGACAGATCAGTAATGAGCAGGATTTGCTTAAGTGGAGCTGGTTGTCTGTTCACATCTTTAGAAATGTATTTAGTATGTTTAAAAACCCGGCGTTACTAAGGAGTGCTGGAGCCTGGAATTCYTGGTTGCTTTTGGAAAGCATAATTTGCCATGTGCATTAAGCCCTGCTATTCCCAAGGGATGTAACATTTCATAGGTCCTAACGGTGCAGGGATAAATTTTATGCCGGGGCTGCCTGTTTCTATTTAAAACAGGATAAATGACATAACATTAAATATTATAACTAGGTAGTCTTGCTTACTACAAGAGTATTTAATAGGATTTTAATGGGAGTTTAGGATACATGAGCTGTTCTGTGAGCAAATCTCCAAGAAATTTAAGATAATCTGCGAAATACAGGGCAGCTTTAGTCAACTTTATAGGGTTTTTTAATAATTTTTTTTAATAATTATTCTTCTGTATTTTGAAAGCCATGAAACATTGCAGTAATAAAATTATGTAGGGGAAGGAAATAGAGGACATAACATTACTTTCAAACATGAAAACACCTAGATAGTGTTGATTGCCATTTCACCACAGCTACCTGTGCTGCTGCTCAGGCCCTAGTTAAGATCTCAGTGGGTTATAGCAAAGGGTTGCTTGGGAATCTCATGACAAAACCTTGGAGGAGCCTCTGTAAAGCTCTGTCCAGGGGGAGGATAACGTGGAGTCGGCCCTCAAGGATCASGTGTTGGAAATTCAGAGGAGAGGTCCAAGGGGCTGAGGGGAAGGAAGAAGGCTGAGGAGCAGAGCTGAGCCACAGCAAGGTTGGGGAACAAGAGGTGAGGAGAGGGTGATGCTCCTTGAAACAAGCCTTCYGTGGTGGCCTGTCTCATGGAGCCAGGGCGGCTCTGCTGATTTGAAGAGCTGAGGGTTTGGCAGCCCGCTCCTGATCACCTCTCTTTTGCAGGTGGGGTGCTCAAGTTGTGCCAACGTCATCCCACGCCCCCAAAAAAGCAAATTAATGTAGTCATTTTAATGCCAARCAAAATGCCCAAGGTATCTTTGTGCTTTCCTCGGTACCGTTTGCAGTGTGTTTTGTGGTGCTGAGCGGTACGTGATGCTAATCGTGAGATGAGGGTCTCCTGGCTCTCAAAGGGGTCTAACACAAACGGTGGCAGTGCCAAGCCTGGCTTAATTCCTCTGCTTCCATGATCCCTTGAATGACTCTGTTCCCAACTCTAATCACTCCTCTGGACACCAGTAGCTTAGCTTCGTATCCGTTTAGCTCTGCGCTCTTCTGCTGGTACTGCCAAGAAAAGCACATAATTATATTAGTTCCTTGAATATTGGCTTCCTTGATGTATCTATCCAGTGGAAAAATAAAATACTGCTACACTAATAGAGCCCACCAAAAGCCGACCAGAATGAGGAGATCCCCRTCCACCACGCTGGGGGTCAGATCAACCCTTAGCAAGAAAACGGTGTGTGGTAGAAATGTGTGTTGCMAAACTGGAAAGTTAGGAAAGGGACTGATAGTTTTAACCAAGTACTTGGCTGTAAATCATTTTGTAAACATATCTTTCCACAGTAAGATAGAAATATTAAKCAGAATATTTTTTCCGTGTTGCAGAATTTAAGTTGCAATATCAATGAGCTTGTTAAAACGTTTTGAGTTGTGAGGGAGAATAGCTGGAGAAGACAAAGTAATTAAAATTCATGCTGTTTTTTCCCGATCTCACTTAGTAGAAAGTGGTTGCTGGGCCAAAAAACACGTTGTTGATGTGAACTTGTGCTTTGAAGCCACACAAAGAAATGGAGTTCACATACCAGAGGAGTCAGTCCCAGCCAGTTTCTGTCTCCAGCATATCAGCTCGTAAAATTTCCCCTGTCTTTTTGCAATAGTAATAACACAGCATATTCTGAAAGTATGAGATTGGAGAGGCAAACTTGGATGTTTCAGGCCAAATTTTCCACACACACAAAAAAAATATGCACCCAGTTCGTGAGGGTGTATCTGGAGTTCTGCTCACTATATCATCTATATTGCTGTCTCAGAAGTTTTCTTGTGTGTACAAATTTTGCAGGTTTCTTTGGATCCCCCAGTGCAGTAAGCAAGTGTGTCRGTTTGGGTGCACGTTCTCCCCTGGACCTTAATAAGGCGCTCAGAGTGGGCTCAGCAGCAACCTTTGATATTCAGACAGGAACTTTTGCACAGGATATGCATAAAAATGGCTAATCTAGCCAGTTATTTTTCACGTAATTCAGGAAATGTGATACAGTGTGTATTTTTTAGTGTTTTTCTAGCTGCAGAGTGTCTGTTCCTTCGTGCTTGTGTGATTTGTACATCTGGCATAGTGTGGAGCAGGTCAGGTTGTCACAAATATTTAGGCACCTCGTGAGACTTTCAAAACTGTCCCTCCCAACCTAATTAGCTGGGTTGATAGATGGTTTTGGAAATCCCACTGGGGATTCACTACAGATGTCTGTATACAAATGCAGTCTTGGGCTTTCGAGAGACAAAGATGAGATCTGGGTCTGAGCATCTGCAGGAGTAAAGTGGAGGAAGGATCATTACACCTAGTACTGGACTGTGGCTTTAAAATATGGTAGCAACAGAAGCAGCAAGATGAAGCGGTTGGTGGTCTGAACTTTATTTTGCCCCTGAAATGTGACTTTATTAAAAAGTAAGTCTTTGGCTTGGACCGGCCTCCAAAAAATTATTTTAACTTCTGTGCTCCTTGAGATACGTTAGCACGGGAATATTTGACATCTCAAATGTTGCTAATAACAAATTTTCTCTTAGGCTCTTTTTTTCTCCCCCCCTCACAAATTTCTTTAATTGCACTTGAAAGGAATGGACAGTTTTAGCAAGCTATCTCAGAAGAGCTTAATTTTTTTATAGTTTGTCTGATTAATGTAGCACAAAACTTCAGTCATGGTTGACTACTTCTGCCAGATACTCAGTGGCTCAGACTGATAGAGCTCATTTTCACATTGCATTTTTCTAATACGTTCAAATAACATCCTCTTTGGTTGAAGAAGAAAGTGGTGCCTGGCTTTGCCCCCATGGGGATGGTTTTCCTCTGGGGTGCCAGGAAAGCACAGAAACATGCTCCAACCTGCCTGTTTATTGACAGGCATGGGCAGAAGTACCMCTTGGCTGAAGAGGGGCTGCTACAGGGGCAGAGGTTGGATTCACAGGATGGTTGAGGTTGGAAGGGACCTCTAGGGATCATCTGGTCCATCCCTCCTGCTCCAGCAGGGACACCCAGAGCACGGGGCACAGGGCGGCATCCAGGTGGGTTTGGAAGACTTCCAAAGAAGGAGACTCCTGAGTTTGAAGGCAAGATTTTAATTGGAAAGCAGCGCTCATTTAACACAAGGCAGGGCTACCACTGGCAAACAGTGGGTGAGCAGATGAGTGGTGTTGCAGTAAACTTGACCTTATCTTCCCACTTGTCCTTTCAGGCAGCAGTTGGTTGCATTGGATTTCCTTGATGATGTTACACTAGGGCAGAGGTTTAACATGATGCACAATCAAACTTGATTTTAGTCCTAGACTGCTACTGCTTTTAATTGCATTGCTGCGTCACGTATGTGAGCAAGTTCCTGCAAGTGCTGGAAGCCTGACCCGCACAGGGTTTAGACTAATGCCCCTTGGCAGTATTGATATTCCAGACCATTCTTTCACATAGCAGGGGAAAAAAAAAGAAAAAAGACAAGGCTGCTGCTTAGGATTCAAGTTTGAACAAGCTGTTCTGTGTTTATTCTTCATCAAATGAACCATGAGAGGGCCAGTGAAAAGCTGAAATGATAGGTAAATGGTTGGGGGCCTTACAAGACGATAAGTAAACCCTCTTTGTGTCGTCGTCATGCTGCTACAAATTTCCAAGGAGAAATTATTGCTAATGTGTTGGTATTAGTTCTCCTGTTGCCTGATTAAGTGGCTTATAACCTTATGGTGAGACGACAGGCTGCTAGTTACCCCTTTCCCAGAGAAATATAGCCCGACATTCAACACCAGAGGCCTGTGTTTGCCAGGCCTTTCTCTGTAAGAGAGATCCTAATCTTAACAAGATAAACTGCTTAAATAGAAGCTGATGAAAGAGCAGTCCACAGAGCGGCTCATGCTCTAACTGTTTCACTCTGCTTTGGGACAACTTTCTACTCGTCTCCCTAGGGAAGCTGGCGGAAGAGAGGGAAGTTTGAGGTGTTTGCAGAATTGCAGTAATCTTGGTATCTGCCACGTTAATTTGTGCTCCGTGCAGGCAAATTCGTGGGCATTTTGTACTCGGGAGGAATTAYGGAGAAAGGGTTAAGAGCAAGCTTGCTCTTCATCTGTTTTAAATCCATAAATGTGAGCCCCTGTGCTGCTTCAAGGTTTCGGGTTACTCTCCGTGATTTATAGGAAAAGGCTGTTCTCCGCAAGTCGAAATCCCATGTGTTTCTCCACCACTGTAAAACAACAAACCTTTGCAAATGCTTCCAGTTTCAAAAATTACAGTTGTGATCTACGTTGGTACCTTCTTCTTTCTGCAGGTGATGGCATTGAAAAGGGGAAGGAAGCCCCCTTGCCCCGGGGCTATCCAGTCAAGGTTTTCCAGGCCCTTTTCACTGCAGCTTGCACAAACTGGAGCAACACCCTTGTGTTTATAGTCTTCCCTCGCTTTCTTTTTGGAGGCTACACCCACTAAAAAGTGCAGCTGTAGGCAGACACTTATATCATTGTGCCTAAGTTACATCCAGAGCCCCTACAGAGATGGCAGGCCAAAAATTTCGATGACCTAACGGTCCCCGCGGGCCCTCTGGCTTCTGGTGTTTCATAGGGTAAATCAGCATAGAATTTGGGCTCGTATTTTTTTGTGTGTGTGTTAATTTCTGTGGGGATTTTTTAAACTAGTACTGATTTCTCTTAGCATGTAATCATTACACAGTATGAGTTCAGAATGTATAGTGCAAAGTAAACAGCTTCACAGCAATCACACCCTTCTCTTTTATTAAATGAAAGGAAAATATGCCTGTCTTTGCCATAGTAGGCATGCATGGGGAAATGGTTGAAGATTTCTAATCAATATTTTGGATTATCACTAATTCTGGTAAGATAAATCTGCCCATTTGGGTCATCATCCTCTTCCTTTCAAATATCTATCCTGCTGTAACGTGTCTTACTACGACAGGCAGGTTGGTTTGGTCAGTCAGAAATGTGTGACGACTTCCATTTGTTCCCAACTCTCTCCATTTAGCCACTTTGCCCTGGTAAAATGGCATGAATCTGCAAGGACTATGCCTGAATCTGACCTCTCTAGTCTGTTTCATGTAGAGAGAAAAGACCTTTTGTCTACGTGTTTGCTGTTGTTGAAAATTAAAGGTGTTACTGAGATGAGGAAAAACTGCAGGAGGTCCTGCCTGAAGCCCTTGTTAAAGAAGGTTAAGCAGCAATGTGCTGTTTTGTCATCATCCAGGAATCCCCTCCAGACTGCTTCAGTCTTGATCTCACAAAAGCTTAGTTCTTTGGTCTCGAAGCAAGAGGTTAGCTCAAACTTTAGCAGTGATAGTGTAAGCAGTGATTCTGTTCCATGACCAGTGCTAATTAGGCATGGGGTAGAGCGTATTTCAAGTTAGCATATTAAAGCATTGCACAAAGTGGAAACTAGTAACTGAAACTTCTTAATAAGCCTCCATTGTAGTTTGGATGTCATTACATCTCAGGCTTGGTCTTGGACGTCGTTGTATGCGCGTAGTGGATGGGACGTATTTTGGCAATATAATTTAAGCCGAGGTTAAGACGGGAGTTTGGAGCGCTCTTGCAGCTCCCCGGGCCAAGTGCAAACATCTTTAAAGGATCAATGCCTCATTGAGCCTAAGCAGTGTAATGCAAATCAGTTGAATATTCAGAGTTTATTTTTAAGTGTAGAAGGTCAMCTATAGCACAAGTAGCATGCACAGTATGTTTGCTTCTTCCTAGCATCAGTGAGTTGAGCCTAGCGTCTCTCCGTCAGTGCTAGGAAGGACAGACTGCAATAAATAAATAAAATTTTAACTTTAAAGCATGTTTTTGGCCAGGCGCAACAAAATAATAACATTTCTGGTTTTCCTCAAGCAATGAACCGCAGCCTTCAATGTCCCTAGAAAAGGTTTAAGCTTTCAGGCGCTGTCTGTAAGGGAATGCCCCGCATTATTATTTTCTTATCTGTGATCTCATTTGTGAGTAGTTGCTTTCAAATTGCTTGGCCTTGAACCCGTGTAAAGGAGTGACTGCCTTCTGACTCGGCRTGATGCTGAGTGAAGAGCTGAATAAAAGCTCCTGTGATTTGAGCCTGAATAATTCAGCGCAGTAGGAAAAGGACGAGCAGCTCTTAAAACACGAGAGTGAATTTGTGTCTGTCTTGCACTGCAGCTGCTGCATTTCAGGCCCTTCCAAAGCTTGGTTAGGAATCAAAATGCATTCTTTGCTACTACTGAAGCATAGCATTCGGCCTGAAAATGTATATATGACCTTTATTGTAGATACAGAAGATGATGTGCTGTTTCTAGAAGTGCTGTGTAGTTAACAACTTCACCTGAGAGGAGGTAAAGGTGGTTCAGCCTTGAGCTTCACAGGGAGTCCTCTTTGGCTTGGCCAATTGTTKGACAAAATTTTAACTGCTCAAGAACAAATTGCAAGCACAAGTAAGAGCTAAAGGAGACATCTTTTTTTTTTTTTTTTTCATAATTAGAGTACTTATTTGTAATTACTAGGAAACATTTGACTGCTAAGACAGAAGGAGCTTTCAAATCGAGCTTACCTGTTATTCATGAGTCTCCTCTTTTAAATTATGGTATCTATTATCATGTCATATTAGCATTTAAACCCGATGAAGACCTTGGAGCTATTTGCTCTTGGGGATGGAGAAATTCATTTAATTTGTGGTGTTACCGATTTCTAATTTTACTTTTGTGAATGGATAGTAAGACCAGATGGAAAACTGTAGAAAAGAATGTTTACCCTTAAAAATAAAAGCATTCATCTATTTGAAAATGTTACGGGAGGATTTTTGTAAACATTAAGGTTGGCTGAAGCCCATTTAATAAAAAGCAGGTTTTGTGACTGGTTTGCTCAAACATCATTATGCTTTTCTGACACTTCTGGGCAGCTCTTCTAGCTTGTCCTTAAGGTGCTTTTAGTGAATCCTCTGTGGGTATTTTCCTGAGAGTGCTGTATAAACAGATTTTAATGAATACGCAGACCTCATGGGCATAACCTAATGCGCTTCAGCTCGACGCATTTTCCATGTGGCCCAAAACCAAGAGACTCCTGTCAGGTTTAGCGTGTAGGAAACGCCAGAACGTGCAAAAAGACAGACAGGACCCTGCGCCGCAGCAAACCCTATCCCCAAAGCCTCTGGAGAACCAATGATGAAAGATTTCATTAGACTTAAATGCACTAATGAAATTGCTTAATGTAGTTATTCTGATTCTCTTCCACCAGATTTTGTTACAAGGAATGGTTTTCAGTGCCGGAATGGAAAAAAAATATTCCAGTTCACATGCAAAGCGTATTGTTAAAACCTGATGTGTTAAAGATAAAGTTCAAGTCTAAATAACGCTTAGTGCCAAARACTTCAGGCCAACCGACTGCAGCCTTCATTCTCAATATTTTAGCTCTGTCTTAAGTCAGAAATTTAAGAAGACTGCAGAGAATTTAAATATGTTTGAAAACTGAGCTTGACTTCAAATCAGTGTTAGGCTTCCTGAGAAATGGGCATTTTGTAAAAGATATTATAAATCTGTGGCTCTCCTACTGAGTTTTCATTCTCGCTAAGCCTGTTCTGAATAGGCAGTGCTGACCTTTTAACTCAGATAATATCAGTGGCCATATACATTGGGAGGTCTATGCTAGATATTATAGTCCTGCTAATAAAATGTTCTACAAATGAACAGAAATGTTAGTTATACACAGGAGATTAGCACCACCTTCCCGTGCCTCATTGCTTTAATATTCGTGTTAACACTAAACCAATATGTAGAATGTGTAGAACGCCTTCCTAAAGTGAGAAAGTGAACAAACATCCAGTGACTTTACAAAAGACTTGCTATCATTGTAAGGTTAATAAATATTTCCATTTTTTTTCCATTTGTTAGCACAATACAGTGTCAGGGAGTATGTTCTATGGAATGCCAACATTTACGTYATGGGAGAGTAGATTAGATCTACCAAAAGCAGGGAATTCAAAGTTGAGGTGGTTGATGCATCCTACAGCCTTACATGTATTATTGTGAAAAACATGTTAACAGTGAAATGACATAGCATAAATTAAGGATAGTGTGTGAGCCTTAAATCTGGAACATCCTGCCTTTTTCCAGCTAAATATGGCAATCTGTTTGTTTTAATAGGGAATAAATAAGAAAGGTCTATCATAAAAATTGCTCTTCAGCATATGTAGGTACSTTTATATATTTGGATTTTGATTTCTCAAAACACAATAGCAGATATGTAAGGTAAGGAAATGTGGCTCCTTGAGTTTGTCTTTAATTGGTTTCTGTGCTTTATTTAAGATGCCCCGTTGGTTGGGGAAGATCAGCCCTCGTAGCACCAGGCTGGTTTATGTGTCGTCGGTGGGTTGTTAGACCCTCCTTCGCCCCYTGGGGTAGTTGCTATGGCCTCTGCCTGTTTCGCTGCATCGTTGGCAGCTYTAGAAGGTGGTGGTGAGGGCAGAAGCTTGCTGGAGATGCCCCGTGGTGTGTGCCATGCTGGAGATGCTCTCGATGATGCAGCGCGGCCCTGGACAGGCCGCCCGCCGCGGCCTGCTCCGAGGGAGGCCGGTGCTCATTCCTAGCAGCGCTCACCAGCCGTGCGATTCCCCTCCGGGCTCTTAGAAGGACTTGTGAAAATTGCACTCGGCGGAGGAGGATGTATTGGGGGCTCTTTGGGTTATAAACGTGCTGTAGTCTCCTGCCCCGAGGCTCAAGAGAGACCTTATCGCCCTCTGCAACTACCTCAAAGGAGGTTGTAGTGAGGTGGGCACCAGTCCCTTCTCCAAAGTCATTACCAATAGGACAAAAGGAAATGGCCTCAAGTTGCACCAAGGGAGGTTCAGGTTAGATATTTGGAAAAAACTCTACATGGAAAGAGCGGTGAAGCTTTGGAACAGGCTGCCCGGGGAAGTGATGGAGTCACCATCCCTGGCAGCGTGCAAGAAACGTGCAGGTGGGGCGCGTAGGGACGTGGTCTAGCAGGCATGGTGTTGAAGGGTTTATGGTTGAACTTGATGATCTGGTAGGTCTTTTCCAGCCRTTATGGGTCTTTTCCAGCCATTAAGACTCCACGTTCCCGAGGTTGCAGGCAGTCAGTCTAACGCGTGGCGCTAGSGATGTCACAAGTGACTGAACAAACGTTGCCTGCTAGTGTCTAAGCCCTGAAGAATTTGTTACCCATTTGCAAAAGAGATCCAGCAACTGCGAATCGGAACCTTGGCTCCCATTTAAATCCTTTTTTTGTTTATTTAACATAGCTGCATTGGAAAGTCATTTTGGTGGTGTAGGATTGTTGCTATTGTATACAATCTTTATTATCCAGTTGTCTGGCTTATAGGTGAGACTCTTCATCTAGGTAGAGACTGAGGGATTTGGTGAACTTCGCTAGTGACCGTGTGTCCCCACAAGAAATATTTTACTTAAAAAATAATGGACTGTGAAGAATGCACTAGAGGAAACGAGACACAGAACAAAATGCCAGTTTTATGGCAATTGAAATTTATTCCTACTTGTCATAGGACTTTTTTATTTGTATTTATATACATTATGGATAAAAATATATGTGCATGAAAGTYGCACTCTGCACCTTTGGTATTTAATGACAAATTAAACAACATTTATCCTTTGGCTCTAGCCAAATTTTAAAACTTGGAGCATTTGCTTTCCCTATATTTATGTAGAAATTGTCCTAGTCCCTAGCAGCAAGATGGGGCACTAAGGGATCACGAAATGAGAATACCATTATCTAGCATTAGGCTAACTCAATTCACTGGGAATCGGTCCAAAGAGGCAGCTGTCCCAGAGAAAAGGAGCAACTTTCCATTCTCACAACACGATCCGGGATCTTTCAGCCAGCCCTGCATGAGTAAAGACGTGGGCAGGGTCTCCGGGGGGGAATTCTGCAAGATAGCAAGAAGGAAGGGGCTTTCCATAGAAATCCCACTAGAAATGGAGGGAATGGAAACTTAGGGAAACGGGGAATGGTGCATCGTTACTGAGGGGTGCTTGTTTTACATAAATGTGCTAACAGCCTGAGTGATCTGCAGGCTTCTGCTGAAAAGCTGCATGTTATTAGTTTGAAAAGCGATCAAATTTTAAAGGGAATCTGGAGGAAATAATCTTTTTCTGTCAGTATTAAATTGGAACAGCTTCTGTAAAGAAAAGAAACTACTTCAGAGGCTGTATTTACAAGCATGACATGAGCAGGGCTTATTTTGGGGTGTGCCTTCAGTTGGGTTTGGGGATTTTTTTGGAAAAAGTGATTTTTTTCCCTCTGGAAGGAGTGAACCTCAGATAGGGAGCACACTGGCTATGTTTACTGTCCCATTCAGGAGACAGACATCCCTCTCCCATTTGCACAAGCAAAACTTGCATTTGTTGGGAGAAACCTGTCAGAAGGAATGGGTTCAAGACTCAGGTTTTCTTTAATTAAGTAATTATATTGTGATAATTGAGTAAGTAGAATGAATCGTCAGCACGGATTATATASTTGGCTTGGTATTTTTATAAGCATGTGTGTAAGTGTTGTCTTCAGCTACCACAATATCATTTGCATTGCTTAGCAGACGACTACTAAAAATTCTTTAAATTGATCTCTGTATTGTTTTGGAATAATTAATATAAGTGAAAAAATATTGTACACAAGTTATCAGTAAAATGTGAGCGTGGCCATAACGTGGAGAAACTTAACATCTTGCTTTTCTGGGAAGAAGAGAGGCAGGGAAGATGAGTGGAGGTTTGCCTTCCTCTTAGAAGAGCCTAARACAGATACCACTTTTTGCTGTGAAATGTATGCGAGTGTAGCATAAATCACATAAAGCTCTGGATTTTCATTCTTGGAAGATGAGGGAGGTCACAGTAACAGTGTGTTTTGCTCACAGAATTCATCGATTTGCTGGTGAAGCAGCTGAAGGCTGGTATTTGTGTTGCCTGGATAGAGGAGCTCTATTTCCATATTCACCTTCCCTTTTTTCCCCGCAGGCTGCGAGAGCACCACCGTGCTGCGATTAAGGTGATCCGAAGGATGCAGTATTTTGTGGCAAAAAAGAAGTTCCAGGTGAGCTATGAATAGAAAGCACCCCCCAGAAATCACCTCATTTATTCCCCTGATTCCTTGCTCCTCCGAGGAGACCAACACGGTTCACTTTGGTAATGATGAGCTGCACTGCTGTTCTCTCCCTGCTTGAACAGGGTGGTGGCTTAGGGCAGGTTAGTCAACTGTGGATACACTGGGAATAGGTGAAGTCCTGCAATGCCACCTGAATTAAAACATTATTCTGTGCTAATGCACCTCACCTCTCRCCTTCCATTATCCTCGTCCCCCTCTCATGATACGGACATCTCGCCTGTCTGAGCTGAGGTCACTGTCATGCTGCATCAGGAGGATTGAGATCAAAATACTCCCCCATCCTTGTTCCTGTCTCTTCCTGGATGTTAATAAAGTCCTGATAAGAAACAGGAATGAAAATTTGTTAGTATGTTGGAAAGCTGCTGTTTCTTTGGACCTTGTCCCTCCTGCATAGGTAGGAGAGCTCCTTCACCCCCAGTTTCCTTCACTGCTGTAGCCATCGCTGCTCCAAGCTTCCCATGTCTCATTCCCCTTGTTCTGATGCCGATACCATAAGTATTTCACAGTGGCTAATTAACTATGTTGCGTGGCCTGCATAAAAATTTGTTCTTCCAGGTTTTCTAAGAATGTGGTGGTTAAATCAATGTAATTAATTTAGTTAAAAAAAAAAGTCAGCAGCCTTCAGACTGATTTAAACCAGATGACTATATAAATAAGAAATATATTATTTAAAATGAAATAATAAGGGGCAGTCCCTGGAGAACAGCCTGCACAACTGAAGATGCAAAGAAACRGGGTGGCTTAACTGCCTCTATCTCTTTTCAAACAGTACTTTGGCAGTAGTACTCACAGTAGATTAAGGATGGGAAAGCTTATTACTCTACACCACGCCAAAAAAAAAAAGACCAGCGGTGCTTCTTCCCTGAAGTATTTGAAGGGCATGGAGGTTAGGAGCAAAAAGAGGCTGATGCTTAACAGTCTGGGAGAGGGTCGTTTTTCTCAGTTGAAGATGTAAGCAACTTGCTTGCTGCTTTGCAGCTCGGACTCGCATCTRGAAGAATTGCCTGTGTTCTTTAGCAGCTGTCTATTTTCAGTCTTTAAAACTGGTGAGCTGTTCTGTAGCTGAGCTTGCCTGGCCTTATAAAAATTTCTTTCAGTTGTGTTTAATGTGTTCATACTGTAACCTCTTAGGCTTCAATCTTCCATGACAGGGAAGATTTTCTTGGATGGGACACTTTCAGRAAGTTTCTGTTGGAAAATTTCACCTGTTATTTTGATTAGACTAAAATCGAGAAAGACCCAGTGTTCAGACTGCTTGAAAATAATTTTTGCAGTCAGTTTCGGAGAACTCCTCAGTGTCTGGTAGTCGGGAGCTGTTACCTGGAAGGAGGTGTGTTCCACCCCTCTGATACGTCCTTGGCTGCTMTGTGAAAAACAGCCCAAATGTGGCCAGTTACATTAAACTTTAATTTACTYTCATTCTAAAACCCGCCTGTGATCCTTTGGTGCGCAGTAATTACTGAATCATTGCTCTCATAAATTCGGATCATAAAATATTTGCCATGGTATTAACTAAATTACTTCGAAACAAGAATCCTACACATTATATATCTGCCTCCCAAGTGGGATTTGTCAAAAACAGACTTGGAAAATGCCTGAGCGCTCCGTGCAACATTATCCACCTGGCAAATAAACGAAACTCCCCTGCGGCAGATGACTTGATAGAAGCTGAAAAAGCATTTGACTGAACAGAATGGGACTATTCAGTCCGTGCTTAAACCTTGTTGGTGCYCGGTATCCCCTGTGCTAATCTGGCTTCTCAGTTGTGCTCTACACTCCTCTGCAGAAGGAGCGCTCCTGGCCAGCTACAAAATCCCTCAGCGAGGCCGTCTCTTGTCCTTTTTAGCACTTTTGATTCATCCTGAGCTCTTAATATGAACTGATAACAATGAACTAAAAAATGTAAATGAAGCAGGAGGACTCTGCAGGTCACTACTACATGCAAATAATGCAGCTGTTTGTCAGCAGAATATTCCAAAGAGAATTTATAGGGAGATACCTGATACTTCTGCCTAATCTCTGCACACAGAGTTATAACCGAGTTGAAAAATTCAGAGAGCACTGAAGGTAGAGTTTTCCAAAGCACCTGCACAAGTTAATGAACAAAGTCACCTTGAAATTCTAGCCATAAGGTGCTTTTTTTTTTAATCTCCATAATTAAGAGATAACCACTATCATTATTCTTCCCTTGCGTGGATGTTGTAAATCTACTTTGTTCTATTGCAAGCACGTAAATAGTCATAAGAAATTAAAAATGTTTAAACGTGAGCCAAGTAATGACTACACAGCTTCTATGAGTCAGCGTAACAATGTCTGCTTTACTTGAAATAAAGCAGAATATGTGTTCTTAAAGGTTAATCTGTAAGTAATTTCAACTGTAGTCCATTGATTTATTTCTGTTTAAAAATAGCTGGGACGTAAATACTTGTAAATAGTTGCAAGGTCAGCAGCAAAAGAAGTTTGTTTTGTTTTGCTTTAGAGATGCATCTAGAGCTGCTGAGAGGGAAAGCGTAGGAAGGGGAAGAAAATGTCCCACAATAGGTCCCAGTCCAGCATGGGTCTCCAGCACAGTCTAATTCGCTTACCTTATAACTGGATTCAGAGGCCATGAGTGACCCATACTGGGTTATTTCCATTAGATAAATTCAAGGGTCAATAATATTCGTCTTCCAATTAAGAAAACTTCTAAGTTTCTTAAGACTTATGGGTGGACTTATGGCATATGGATAAAACTAGGATATCTAACACAGATCTAGAGACCAGAGATGTGGTCTGATTTCCCCATCATTGTCATTGTGAAAGATTTTGAAATGCTTTTTTCTTTCCATGTACTGCCTTGGCTTCCTGATGAGTTAAAGTACTTTCTTCTGATTTTCTTTTTTATTTTGTGTTGAGCTCTTCATATTGACAAATATTCTATAAACTAAAAATACAGCTTGTGGTTCCACCTATCACATGAGCAACTGTTGCCTAGTCTGTAACAATGTTAGCGGAAACTCCTGCATTTATAGCCTTATAATTCATCATCTTATGTAACTATTTGTCATGGCTATGAATCACAAATTCGGAGTGTAATCGTCTATAATCTCAACCCTAAGCTCTAGCAAACAATGCAGTTGAAAGTGCCCTGCGCATCAAAGGGTCTTAGGCCCATTTTATTTGGCTGCTGTTTGGTTACATTTCCCAGAAATTCCTCTCATGTTGATTCCCATCTCCCTTTGCCCGGCCTAACTCTTGGAGAGTTGTCTGTGCACGCAGCTGCTAGGGAGCAATACGCAGCTGTGCACATATTGGATGTTTGTCATTGGCTTTTGGGGCTCTTGCAAACTGTCTTTTTGTGTGCAGAGGGGGACGTTCTAACTCATTTAAGGTGATTTTTTTTGTTGCTTTATTTTATTTTCCATGACTTGGTTAATTAGCTGAGAGGTGAATTAATTTAGGGAGAGTTTTTGTTGGTGTTCACGTTTGTTTCTTCAGGAGTCATCCCTTGACTGTTGCAGCTTTTTCCTTCTACAAAGCTAACCAAACTTTTGGTTGTCAACATCAACATCATGATTTTTTCCTCTTGAAGGATCCGCTTTCAAGATGACGTTATYGCAACATAATCCGGACTGACTGTTACACATCCCTTCCTACTTGGAAATTAAACTTAATTCATAAATTCTGCATATTGCAGGCTTTCAGCCTTGCCATGCTTCAAAGAGATAGGCAGTTTGCTAAATAAAAACTGGGCAGTAACCTATTGCTTCTGCTATCAGACACCTGCATCAGAGCATGGGGAGTGCAAGATGAAGCCCTGTGTAATTATTCTCACTAAATTGCTTTTCGGAACCTGGAATTTTCAGGCTGATCTCATCAGACTTGTCTCTCTTGACTGAACAGCCATAACCAAGAAGTGGTATTTGTTATAGAACCATGTTTATAGTACTAGACCATGGACAAGACTTGCAGCTTTTGCCATCGCTGCTGCTTTCTCTGTGGATATTAGTTACAATTTCAGTGTGTGTACAAGAGTGTATATGGGCAGTTAGGTTTCTTGTGAATTCTTCTGGGTGCTCTTTGGTTAACTTGAAATTCTGTTTCTGTTGAGCTCTGTCGTTAGAGAGTATTTCAGAAGTGCTCAAGGTTGACATTTGGCTTTTGGGTATCTAGCAGAATGAAAGAAAACTTGCAAAATGAAATTATAACTTCAATGAAGAAGTAAATACATGGAGAGAGATTTTTAAATCAAGTAATAACTGGTAGGAGGCTGCAAGATTGACGTGGGGTTGTCTTCAGCAATGGGTTGAATCCAGACTATGAAAGTAAATGTATTTTAAATCAGAGCATTCAAAGATCTGACTCTGTCAGAATTGCCAAATTTCAGGGTTATCACATTGATTTAATTCTCACTTTGTGCAAGTAAAGAGCCGTGTGTAGCAAACGTTCCATGACAAACATGCTTGAAAAGGAGATCTAACTTGTTATATGGAAGAGCTAATGTTTTAAATGAACCCAGGCCAAATGAACCCACCTATCAAGATCATGCTGGTGCCTCCCTCTTCGGGCTGCAGGCCTTCTCTTTGCTGAGTTATCAAAATGGSACTCAGATGGCTTTTGGAATGGGCACAGCCAAATGGCAACTGTGTAAAACTGAGCAGGTCTTTGGAAACTTAGAATAAATCCTGGGAACAATAATCTGTAGGAAGATGGCAGCCGGAGCGAAGAGGAATTGCAGACTACCCTCTCTAAAGCAGGTAGCAGCCTCAGGTGTAGGGTACTGTGCTAAAGTGTGAGAGAAAGAAAACCTGACTGTGAATCAAAGCCAAACTTCCCAAGACAYGTGTGAAGCTCCAGAAATAAGTGTGGTAGAATTTCACCCTTTCCTCCCCTTTCCACATTTCTTGTATTGATCAGGTCTAAGTATGCACACATTGATAATAGGCCTGTACACCTCAGCTTATGCAATCAAATACAGCAAAATTGCATTCATGACCCATTCAAGGTGACTGAAAAGTAGGCTCTGTAATGCAAAATCTAGATGTTGGGTGAGCAGAACTATATTCTGTACAACTTGCCGTGAGACATTCACTCTGAAACCCCCAGCATAAAATGCTGTTACTTCTAGCTAAACTTTCAGTTATAAAATACTTCTTTTTGAAGGAGAGACACTTTATTATTATTATTATTATATCCAGGAGTTTGCAAATTACAGGCATAGGACAGTTGTTTCTCGCACCAATATTTTCCCAGGATTTGCAGGTAGATTTGAATGTGGAACCAGCCTTTCTGGAAAAGGAAATCAATCATACACCTTCAACCTGGGCTCTGGTTTTAGCTTCTTACATTAAGAGCTGAACCTTCTTATTGCTGACTCAGAATAAAGATCTGTGCAGGGAAAATACAGCTCTTTCCTGGCCAGTGGCCCATGAGTATAAAACTCATTTCTACAAGAAACTAGAATCACCACAAACTTTGAGAAAAGTGCAAGATAAACTTTTTCCTTTGGCCTCCAATTCTGATGATAGTCTCTTGAAGAGCATGTGGTAAAGCTGTGGTACCAAAAAAGGGGAATTAAATAGGGACCATCATTATTCTACAATCAATGTGTGAAGTATTTCAAATGTTTATGTTGTGTTTGGGTACACAGATTTAAAAAAAAAAAAGCTTTCCATTTTCTCCTGAAGACCACTCTGTCTGAACATGGCTCATTGGTAGGTTCCTGTGGCTCAACAAGTTTCTGTTTTCTGTGTTTTCACAGCAAGCTAGAAAGCCTTACGACGTGCGAGATGTTATTGAGCAGTATTCCCAGGGCCACCTCAACCTGATGGTGCGAATCAAGGAGCTACAGAGGAGGTAGGACAGTGAAGCTCCGCGTCCCTATCCATGGGCACTGACAGCCGGTGACGGCCGGTGCTAACAAGACAGCAACTAAAGCCATGCATCAAAATCTGATAGTATTAAAAGCAGTAATTTTGCAGTTATTTTGGTAACATTCCATAAAGTTACTGAATTTACATATGGAATTGAAGTAAAGGTTTCTATTTAGAGACGATAGAAATGGGAGAGGTTTTAAACTTCTGGGTATTAGGACCTACTGTTTTTGTTATATCTGTTAATATTGCCTTAGTGCACACTAGTTTGAGCAGAGCCCGTAACCTGCTCATGATGTAGGTGCTGTGTCCCAGGAAATGGGGCGCCTGCTCCGTTGGCATCACACTCCAAGTGTAAACAGAGCACGAGTGGTGGCAAGTCAACAGTCATTAAAAAACCTAACAACCAATATGTTTGATTCCTTTTTTTTAGTATTTTTAAATTTCCTGCCATTCTTAGCCCAAAATGGCTGTTTCATTTAGACTGCTAGGCAGAACTACTTGAACTTCATTTTTGTGAAACAACCTCACATTTCCAGCTAAAGAAAGGAAGCGTGTTGTTTCAGGCTGATCAAAGCTAACAATATTTCTTGCTTTTCTTTTTGTTTATTTACAGGCTGGATCAATCTATAGGGAAGCCATCTCTTTTTATCACTGTCTCAGGTAAATTAAGTCACACTCGACTGCTATAAATACCACAGCAAATACAAAATGTGAAGTTGAGGGCAATAACACTAAAATTGTGATGGAGAGCAGCATGAATAGCTGCTAAACAGACTGCTCCTTCTTTTTCCTTGCACAGCCATGTAATAATGTGGGGTTTTCCATGGCAGCCTCCATGGAACTAATACTTTTTACCTCTATGACTGTTTTAATCATCAGTCAGCAAGACTTGAAGCATAGATCTCAAACTGAATATAAGGGATGTGTCTAAAGATAATCTAATTAAGATATAATTAGTGAAAAATACTTGTAAAAACTTCTTATTTTGTTGCCAAATTTTCAACATTGCTAACCTGTTGTGGTCTGAAGCTTAGGCATTGACGGGAACAGTTAGCCACCATTACCCTTAAAATAGGACTATTTTTATTTACATATTTCAAGCGCTTTCAGTTTTCAAAATATTGGCTCTAATCTCTCTGAGACTCAATATGCTTTTCAATAAAACACCATGTTATTGTTGTAGGGTTTCTATTAAATCAATTATATACACACAGCAATGATAGCTTTGAGGAGAAGCTATAAAAAGAGCACAAGGTACTAAGGTGGTTTGAGACAAGGCTGACTGTTCAGAACTCTGTGAATGTCATTTCAGGCCCGAGTTTCTATATAATTTATAGGAAAAGAAGATAAAACATTATACAAGCACATTGTTCAGGTTGGCTGTGGAGGCTTTTGCACAGCGCCAGATTGTTTTAAACCGCAGTTAAAGCATTAACTAAACTGGGAACTGTTTTGTTCTTCTAGGTTAAAGCATAAAATTAAGATTGAAAMTGCCTTAAACCTAAGGGCTATTAAAAGCCATGGCTTGGGCTAATGCTATAAAAAGAAACAAAAAGCTGCTTTTAAGACATAAAACTACCATCCTGGCAAAGGTGTTCAGTTACACAGCGTTGGTGGGCTTGTTAAACACACCCTGTTGTGGCTTACTGCTATTTTGCTATAACACCATATATTAATTTGCAAATGTTTCTTGTTGCACAGAAAAAAGCAAAGACCGAGGGAATAACACGATTGGTGCCAGGTTGAACAGAGTGGAAGACAAGGTAGGCTTCAGTTGGGCTGGCTGTGAATGGGGACCTGGTATGTTCCTGAACAGAGCTCGTTTCATGGGATGGGGGGAAAAATACGGCTTGAAACAGAGTTGGACGCCTGGCTCTTYCAGGTGATGGAGGGTAATTTTTGGTATGGATTGCGTTTTTTGATTCTTTGTTGTCTTTTTAACAGAATATGAAAAAGCAGACTTGATTTCAGTCCCTTTTGGTATTCCTTTGGGGTTTGATTCGTATTTGTATATATTACACATGTCTCAATGTGCTCCTTCTTTCCTCCACAATAGATAAAAGGCTCTATTCCTTTAATACTTGAGTGTATTACAGTCACAGGATTTCCCTTTGATCATTGTTCTGTAGTTTGTGTAACTCCACCTACAATTCCATGGAGAGAAGGAGAGAAAATCTTGCTCTGKCTTGGTTTTCATTCTTGATGACAAATGGAGTTTTTGCTTTCAAGTGACATGAAGCCAGAAAAAGAAAATGTTCTATAATTGCAAATTAACAGTTAAGTTTTTTTGTAACCCTTTGTTTCAATTTATTTCAATGCTAGCTGTGCTTGGAAAATTAGATGACAGGAAGGAGCTATGTGATTACAAAGAAATACTGGTTTGCATATGTTGGTGTTAAGGAGAGAGAAATGGGTGGGATCATTTGTGATTTCTTGTCATGATTTCATGGTGGTGACTGGGGAGAGGGTAAAGAATTTCCTTAAGCTGAAAGTTGYTTTCACTTATGTGTCCTGTCTGTTAATTCAGTAGTGAACAGTCAGAGTTTGGGGAGAAAGTAACTTTCATAGTGTTTTTTCCACAAGTGGAAGCCTTGTATGTGGTAGCCTTGCACAAGGGTTTGTTCTGAAAAAATATTCCAACCCTGATCTGCAAATGGAAAGGAATGGGCAAGACATCCAGACTGTACTCTCCAACCTCTGTTGATTTGCTTGTGACATATCTGT
Organism: Nothoprocta perdicaria; assembly: GCF_003342845.1. Lineage (NCBI taxonomy): Eukaryota > Metazoa > Chordata > Aves > Tinamiformes > Tinamidae > Nothoprocta > Nothoprocta perdicaria. Next base: position 1,222,418 of record NW_020455049.1, read on the forward strand.
TCTCTACACATTTCTCTGCAATACATATTAACTTCTATACAGGGGCAATAAATAAGAGGGAGCAGGTGTCTTCACCTCTGTGTAGGGTGACATTAAAGGGAAGTCTAGCAGAAAATATAAAAATCTAGGGCATTTTGCCCAAAGAGCATCACTGTGCAGTGCTCACTGAGGTCCATGGTAAGTGTACTTACAAAAAGAAGGTATTTCTAAAAAGTTTGGCTTATGGTTTTTTTTTTTTTTTAAATTTAATCTCCTCTGTCAACTAAAAGTGTGGAATGTGACAACACGTCTAGTGAGTGCTGCCAAAGGACAACGACTCTCCTTGTTGGACAACTAAATCTCAAGTTAAAATAGATTCTTGGTGCTGTCTGTAAAATCTCAAATGAACCTGGAAAAACTTCAGTGTTGTTCTGGCTTGGAGTTAAGCTACTTTGGTTACTTTGGTTATTAATTACTCTGGTTACATCCTTACAAATAAGTACACCATGAATTTATAGTGACTGTTGTTTTATGCCTTGTAATGGGTCTGTAAAACACYCCGCTTCATTTTAGCGTGTCTGGGTTAAACTTTAGTCTTGTTTTAAGCAACAGGCCCTTCTTTCCTTGTAGTTACATGAGCTCATCTGTGGTTTCAGGTTTGTATGTTATCTGACCCATACGGCTAGYCCTATCTGCAGGAATTTTATCTGAAAGTAGCTGAAAGGCTAAAAATAGACAAATTCCCTTGGAGCAGGCAAACGGGTGGTATTTTTGACAGCACATGACAATGGTGAAATGGCATTTTTGCTGYAGATGGTGGCCAAAATTGGGTTTCTGCATTCTGAGGTGGCCACCTTTTCTTCTCTCTAACCTCTAAGATGTATGAAGGGCTTTCAGCACCCCACTGCAGCCCTGCAGAGCTGCTCGCTGTGTGAARGATGTGCCGTGTGTTTGTAGGCCACCTGGATGTGCTGCTTTTCCAGTGCTCCTTTGTCAATGGGCATCAGCAGCAGGATGCTGCCTGGGGTATGGCTGAGGCCACGTTGGGTCGCTAGTAAAAGGTTCTTTAGTTCCACGTTGGGAGGAACAACAGAATTTGCTTCATGTACCTGTAAACAGCACTCTCCATGTTGTGAGGGAGTGAAATTTTGTGATTATGTGTGTAGCTTGTGAGAGTGTAATTAAAGATGGTTTCATAACATACAAACACGAGGGGCATGGATTAAGGTTGCAGCAGCAAAAAAGCCTTTCTAGGCATTTTTTTTCTCATGTTAACAAGTAATTGGGAAGCAGAACCTGCTGCAGCTGCCTAAGAAGAGCCCCAGTGCCCTCACTTGGGTGCTGCCCTTGTCCTCCCTGCATCGCGGCTGGCGGCAGCGCGTGCCGCGTCCCTGTGGAGCGGCCTGGCCCTGGCTGAGGGCCCCGGCTCCGCGCCCGTCCCGCCCCGTCCTCTCCCCTCGGGCGCGCTCAGGTGTCACGAGCTGCCCACAAAGTAGCCCCGGCCCAAGTGGGCGCGCTCAGATAAGTCAAGCTGGGCCCGCGGGCAAGGCCCGCGAGCAGGATCAYGGCAACAATCCAACTGATCTGCGGCGACCGGCATTTTTTTCCCATTTATCCCGAAACATCTGCGAGTGCCTATTCGAGCTCCCCTCAAGAAACCTGGCCGCTGCTGGCTCGCTCCCAAGCTGGGAATCCAAAGCAGTTTCCCAACGGGGCGCAGCTGTGTGTGCACCCTGCCGCTGATCCGTGCGCAGGGAGCCAGCGGCCGGGAGCGCTCGGCACGAGGCTGCGTCTCCTCCTTCCGTGRCTTCATCTTGACTGCAGCCATGGCCACAGTTAAGCGCCTCTTCTGCAGCTACTTGCAGATGATCACGTCGGGCATCGCAGGCCCGGCTTGTGCTTTTGTGGCCATCCCGTAGGCTTGGTGCTTGGCTTCCCTTGGATAGTTCAAGCTTAGAAATGGGCGTTGTAGCAACTCGTCAGGAATACACTGGGAGGGCAACAGAGTCATCCCAAGCAATTTTCTGGGTGCCCTTTGTGCACTCAGATCTATGCTTGTACCTGACAATAATTAAGTATAGATATTAGTATTAGCAAGGTCACCACTAACATTCTAAAATATTTTTTCAGTTCTATGGACCATTAGAAGTAATCCTATCTACTGCTAAATTTGAAGCTGCAGAGATCTAAATGAAAATTTCTGTTTTTATACAGAAGTTGCATAGTAGCGAGACACATGACACCCCTTAATGTGAGCCTAACAATTCTCCAAAACAATATTCATTCCAAGTATATGCACATATTGCACGCTTAAATTTGAAAATATGATCCCTTGTACTTTGAGTAGTGCCCAAGAATGAAATGCAGAAATTCAATCATGCTGTGCAGCACTGAACAGGGAATTGTTTTACTTTTTTATATTTAGTTTACAGGCAGCTTGGACCACTTTCTAAAATATTTTTTTTTAAAAAAGTGTAAAAACATCTACCCTAAAATAGATCCTACTGTGCTTCTCAAGTTACCCACTAGCAATCAGAGCTGCTCTTGAAAAGCAAGGTCTGAAGGGAGCTCTCTTGTTTGGGCAAGTATGCAGTTGTTCTTTTAACTTCTAGCTAGAGTTATCTGTTTCTTCTCTTTTTCCACCTACATTGTCTTTGTTAAATGCATAGATCCCACATTCAATAAAACCATAAGTATATGATGTGTGATATATTTTTCACTGAATGCTCCATACAAAAATGGATGCACATACGGGGGTATTTTTGTAGCTTAAAGATCTTCCCTTCATTGTTTTTGTAAATAGGTAGAAGTTAAAACACTTAATGCAATTAAATGTTAACATCCAGCCTTCATCTTGTCTCATCATTTAAGCATATAACTTTTTCCTCATACTGAGAGCTGAAAGCTAACAAATTCATGACTTTTCTCAACTTTTTATTTTTTTTATGGACTTGAATTCTCTTTTGGTGTCCTGCCTGGGAGGTTTATCCTAAAGAGGAGGGTTAGGAGGTTTATCTGYTAGGTCAGTTTGCTCTATTCCATTTCGACTCTGCTTGCACGTAGTTCCACCATTATTAAATCTGATGCTTTACTGTATCACAAGTTAAAGTGTAATCATACCATTTCCAATAAAGAGCTCGCAGTGCATCCAAAGTAGGAAGATTTAGGACCTGCTGCAGAGCCTGTTCAAGTTGATCAGAGCCTCTCCTTTGACTCAGCCAGCTTTGAAGCCAGCCTTTTAATCAACACATACCGGAGTCGCAGTGATCCAGCATTCCAGCCTCGCTCCATCAGGGCCGGCAGAAGCACTAAGCTCTATCACAGCTGTCTGCTTTTGAGAGGGGTTTTTTTCCCCCTTTTGGCTGATGTGCAATTTTGCTTAGAAACATGGAAGTGTTACTTGTTTCACAGCCTTTCTGTCCCTGGAAGTGGCCCTYGGAGTCTGTGCACGTGTGTGTCTTGTTACTGGGTGCGCTGTGTCTGGCTGCACTGTCAGCGTATGAAAAGGCTGCAGTGTGTGTTAAGTAGCCAGAGAGAGAGGAAGGGGGTTTAGAAGAGCTGGAAGCTGCTCCTATTGCTGGGCTTTGAGTCCTTCCTCCTCCTAGTTTAGATCAGCCAAGCTGCTCTTGACATATCCATACACAGCCTGAATAACGTCATTGATACTGTCATTTAGTTCCTCTCTTTGGCCCCGTGTTTCATAGGGACTTGCTTAGACTYCTGGGCAGTTGTGATCCCCGTCCTTGGAGTCATCCCTGGAGGTGTGAGGACAGTGYGAGTCCAATGGAAATGCCACGGGAAGGACTTCTGTGCAGTGGGATTTTTTAGATTGGAACATTGGTTGATAACTGGGCTCTGACTCTTCCTGTTCTCATATGCTTTGCAAGTGGTCATTATTTTTAAAATGTTGTTTCTTTGGGGRRAAAAAAAAAATCAGTATTCTAAAAGCAGGTGATTTTTTTCATTTTAATTAGAAAAGTCTTATTTCAACTACCGCCTTCTGGGCTAAARAGTACTTGTTTTCATGTTGACCACTTTTTTGCCTAAAGATGATTGAAGTTCCCGATTTTCTTTTAAAAATCTGCCTTATTCAGCATATGATCCCTCATTAGCACCTTTTTAATTTTTTTTATTAGTTTTCCCTCTATTGTCTTTCTGGCATTCTGTAGTCTGTGGAAACAGTTTCTGCGCTTCCTGGTGTAACTTCAGAATTAATGCACACTGAAAAGGCAAACTCCTAAAGAGGAATCGAGTGGCAATAGCTTTCTTTCACGTTGGTACGTGGTGGAGAGAGAAATTTTGGCTTTGCTTTTAATTGAACAGTGATGTTGAAAATTTGATGTTAAAAGACTGACAAACATCTTCTGACTTTCTGGTCAAGGATGGAAGCCATGGTTAGAACTTTCCATGATTCCTAAATTGAAGAAGACAGCCTTGGGGATTTTAAAGGATATATAAAATCAATAAAAATCAAAAAAAAYCCACCATGAACTAGTTACTAATCTTGCACGTAGTATTTGTAACCTTGTACAGTAATAGCCTGAGGGATGGAGAGGAATATTAAGAGGGGCATATAGAAGATTAAGTATCCCTATTAATTTAATCTTCAGTCTTTTTCCAGATGCTGTAGTACAAGCATGTGGAAGCAATTTGATGCTAGACTTCATGATGGAGAACGCCCATTTTCTATAAATTGGACCAAAACTAGGCACATCCTTCATCAATCTAGTTCATTAGGCAGCCTTAAAATGTTAACAGCGTTTCTCGCTGCAAAGATGATAATATTACAGTGGAGAGAACATAGAAAAGCTTCAAAATTGAATTTCCAGTGTTTTGTGTCACTCATCTCCCCYGCTGCAGTGAAATAAMATCATCAGATATAAAAGTTAAAAAYGAAACCAGAAAATCATTGTAGGATTCATTGCTGCAGGAAGCTGCGGCAGCCAATGTGTAAACAAATTGAGAGAGATTAGGCAAAATCRTAGGGAATGGCTGACTTGAGGAGAATTCAGCAAGATGCCCAGGTATAAACTCCAGTCTAGCAAATACATTATAAACAGATGTCAATGGTAAGTTTGTTTACTGGGCAAATGTGAATTTACGTGCATGTACCTTGTTAAAATTGTTCAACGTACTCCGGTGGTAAGTTCTGTACAAGCTGTAGGATATTATGTAGGCAGAGTGGCTTTGACATAGCTACATCTGGCCTACAGAGCAGCGTTACAAGCTATCGTGGTATTTTGTGGTCTGTCTCTGAAGTATCCGCGCTTGGATCACAGGAAATGGAATTATATCAAAAAACAAATCTAGGGTCTGAACACAGAATCACAGAAGGGTTGAGGTTGGAAGGGACCTCTAGAGATCATGTTCTCCAGCAGGGAGGTTCCTGCTGCTTCGTGGGTGATGGTTCCTCACCTTCCCGGCAGCGGTTGAGCGTGAACACTCTCTCAGACCTGGAAAATAAAGCAGTAGGGAATATTAAACTACTCTGGAGAAGGAGAGTTGAAGACGGTTCAAGTCAGTGCACACAGATGTCCTAGTTGATCCCACAAGCAATGACTGATCAAGCTCTGGTTACTCAGCCACCTGCATCATGTAATAGCCCTCTCAGTAGGTTATTAAAAGTAAAAGAGCAAAATGAAATGCTAGCAGAGAGGACAGGCTTCCGATCTAAGTGAATTGCCAGTGATTTTACCTCAGATTTCTAATGCTTGTCTGCAGATAATAATCAGGAAGTGTAATGCTGAAGGCAGAACTTTTACAAATACCTACAAAGAGTTTATATTATATATGTGTGAGTGGATATAATATGGATGTGCTTTTAATTTCATTGATTTCTTTACTATTTGGGAACTGAATAATGACTTTTGAGTTCTTAATGTTGGCAATATTTGCATACTTGTTATCCACATAACTGTCTACTTATTAAGAGCAGAAATCTTCAAGGAATTTTAGGTAACATGCCATATATTCTATTAAATCTAGCTCCTTAGAACAAAATGAAGAATGAGATATGGCTTTATCAGTTGATTAACTAATCTATTATATAGTCTTCAGGTCAGTTGCTGTTCCTGAGATCACGCTGTTTTGTTTATATGTGAGCAGATCTGCAAGTGGAAGTARGGCCTGCAAATTGAGATGACTCCATCTTTTCTTAAACCACATAAAGCCTGTTTTGTCTGGCATTTCAAAGATAAATCCACGATGAAAGCAAAATTTGAAACTCGGCCTCCATGGTTCCTGCGTGCAGACTGTTTATGTTTGGCGGGGAATGGAACTGCCTGGTGAGTGTGCCGTGAGAAGCTACAAATCGGTTGTATGGAGGTAACTACCCTGTAGAACAGATCACAGAAAAGGCATTTAAGTGAACAACACGTGCACRTAGTGCTACTCAATAGATTTTTATTTGATTTTATTTGATTTAAGAGAGGGAAATGGCTGTTATGCCATCATCTTTGCTTTTTCTTTTTACATGAGTGTGTGTGCCAGAAGCAACCAGAAAACTTTCCAAGGTAAATGGCTAATATCTGTAGTCCACTGAAGTTAGGTGCATCTGTGCTGAACCTGCTCCTTGCCAGAGATCTGCTGCTAGAGTGGTCTCACTGAAATTAGAGTACTTCCATTTGAGTGGAGTGTTAGGGAGGAAGAGTGCACGGGAGTTGAAAGGACACCTTGGAATCTTTTCAGTTGGTGGAACAGTTTTGGACCAAATGAAAGGCTACTCCCTCTCTTACTGAGACCCAAAGACTGGGCCTTCCATCACCCTTTCTCTTCCGTCTCCGATGTCAAAACACAAATGTTCCTGGGCTGCTGAAATCGCAGGAAACAGGAGGGGCAGCCTTCACTTTGGGACTCTATTCTGGGCTATGGGAGTCAGAGGGAAGGTGGGACCTGCCTCTAAATGCTCTACTCATGCAGTTCTAGTGATGATCCATCCGCAGCCCAACCTGATGCGATGTGATGGCCCTTGTGTGCCCAAAGCATCATTATCTAAGGAGCTACCTCCTTTCTGGTGGTCCCTTGACCTTCATTATGGTTGCTGTATGTGAGTGCTGTAAGTTGTTGCTCTTGCACACTAAAATACACAAAATGGAGAAAGGATAGAAAGAAAAAAAGGAAAAAAACAGTTACCCTTTTCACAGCTAAGGTACAAGGAGAGACTTGCCCAAGGTATCACTGTGGCATCTGTCAGGAATTCAACTTAAGCTGTCCCTGGGAGCTTAACCACAAACCACCATTCCTTTTCGTTGTTGTGTTTAAAAGCCTCTCTAGTTTGGCATAGTTACATTGGCCAGTGTGGTGTTCAACATAATCATATGCCATTAATATTAAAAACCATCCAGTACTTGAGAACACCATATAAAAACACATAAGCCAAATCACCCCAGCCAATATAAATGCACTGGGACTATTTTAGACAGTTGATTTTTAAATCATCTAACAGTCAATCTGCTAATATCGTTCCCTAGACCAAGAAGCCTAGGGGTGGAGTAGGGTGAATGTGCTTACATAACACAGAAATGGTCCTTCATATAAATAGTTATACATGTAATATTGAAAGGAAAACAAATGTTATTAAATGTTATATKTACATATTTAAGAAGAGAGAAATATTCAAGTGAGCTTAAATATTCCTATAAGTTTCTATTTTAAAAGTCTTGGATCCAACACTGCTAGTCATTGACCCTTCCACAACATCTGTTGGTCTTGGGTTTGGTTCAGTTTCTTTCTTGCTCTTTTAAACAGATGACTCCACTTAAATTACCACTTGGTTTCCATTAGACAGATAGAAGGTGATTCACTTAATAACATGTACATCTTTACCTAATTAAGTCCTAATAGGCTTAATATATCAAGGAAGGTGGCATGATTAGCAGCACAAAAGGCTTTGTCAGAGACTGCACCTAATAAATACTGTCCTTTGTCCAGCCCTGCAAAAACAGTGAATACATCTTGTTTCCAAACTGAAAATGTGTGCAGCCATATAAATAGTCTAAAATGTATTCCTACCATTTTTTTTTTTGAAAATAGAAGTTAAATTTACAAATGCCTGTGTGTTTGTACAAGTGAGTATGCCCTCAAAGGGGTGACTCTGCCAATCCAAGCAGAGGTTGGCTCTTTGCCCTGCCTGCGTGAGTCTAGAGGCTCTCCTTGGAAACTTYGGTTTCAGCGTTTCATGCTGAAGCCACCGTTCAAGTGCAGCTTTCTTCTCTTAACTTGAGCTTTGTGCAGACTTTTTTTCAAAGTGTCTCTTGTTGTCACAGCTTCCCTTTCTTTCTTTCCGTCATGGAATCTGGATTACTTGGGCCACTCAATCTTATCAGCAAAGAGAAGTGTCTGGTTGGCTAGCCAAGGTCTAGCTTGCCAAAGCTATTTTGAGAAGCTTGCCAAAACTCTTTCTTCATATGGAAGATAAAAAGAGAGATAAAATAATTCAAGACATCAGTTTGAATGGGAAAGAGGTCTTTGCTTTACCACAGCTGCAGTTTTCTGGAAAGTTTCCAGTTGTTTCACCAGTGATGTCCATGACTGCATGCTGTAGTCATAATYGTATTGAAAGAAGCCTTTCTTCTCCTTCCTCAAAGTTCTAGAGAGGTTCAACCAGAGGAGTTTTATAGGAAAACATCTTAGAAGATAAATAGTTAAGAATAATTTTTGCTACTTTTCAAGAAGAGAGGCTCTACCCAGTTGACTGATCACCAATCCATCTACCTCTCTATTTGCTTTATGTTGTTTTGGGGAGTTTGGGCCAAGTTTCGAGATCAACCAGCCAATCCCACAGAGACATGGCCAAGACCCTTAGCAGAATTCTKGTGGCAGTAATGATTTCTGTGCACTCAGTGTAGCATTTCAATGAAAAATCAGTTTGGGCTGAGATACGGACAATTGCATCAGACTTGAAACAGAGTAAGAACTTCTTTCGCTTGGACTTGGGATGGGTTCTTTTCGGTAACAAGTAGTTGTGGTCATTCCAGAGAGCTCAGCGTGGTTTGGGCTAAGCCYAAAGCAAATACATATTTTGTTTCCTCTCCCTTTGATTTTTATTATCAGAGAGGAGCACAGGCCATCTGTCACTGAGTCCCGAGAGGGCTGCTGTGATAAAAAGGCGACCCCGTGCAGTGTCCATGCATAACTGTTGATCACGAATGCCTTGGTGGTTTTGATGGCTAAAAGATTGACCTCTTTGCTTTCCACTGCTGGTGGAAAGTGCTGTGAGAGAAAACGAGGAAAGCAGCAGACTTTGCAGTTSGGATTTTATTGTATGGTTTATCTGTAGGTATAATTAAATTAGGACATGAGATCTAATTTACACCAGTGACTGTTAAATTTGTATTATATATAAAGGGCTACAGCTTCAAGGGATGAGATTTATACTGGGAAGTGAAGCCCCTAAAGATTTGAAATTGCCTGTGCAAATTTAATTTGATCTCTCAGGGTCACCCCACATGAACAGATGCTTGACCTTATTTTTTCCGAGCTTAAGTTCCCCACGCATAGGCTTCCTGATTGAAGCTTGTGCAAATTAATAACTGAAGCAAATGGGTGTTAAACTGAATGGTGCAGAAAAGCTTATGGAGAAGTGGATTGGTTTTTCTTAAGAATATATAAGGAGGAGGCATGGTGATGCATAAGGAAGGTGTCAGGTCTTTAGGATTTATGTCCCTGCAATGCTGAAATAGGGTGATGAAGTGGACTTAATCCAGCTCCCACTTGAATCTCCCACTCTCAGCTTATAGTGGTGCTGGAATTTGTGTATTGTCRCTGGCAAATAGTAAAACAGTATGTAGCCCAGAGATTTGGGTATTTTAGATGCCTAAGCTCTTAAACATAAATAAAAATAAAAGCAATGTAAATAGAATATAAATATGTTCCATGTTAAACAGTAAACGTATTTAGACAGATAAGTAATGGCTGGTAAATAATTAGTAGCACTTAACAGGAAGGAGTTTAAGGAACGGTTAGAAAAAATGGTGATTCATCTGTTTTGTAGTATGATTGCAGTGAGAAAGAAAGAAAAAAGGAATTCATATTACCAAGATGAGTTATTAGAGATAAATATGGTCAAATACAAGTCCAGAAAAATATAATTGCTGTACATAATAGATATTGTATTAGATAATGGATAATTCTGTTTTCAGAAATCTTGTGTGAGGTGTTTTGAACACTGTCTCTTCTGCAGGAAATTATTACCTGGAAAGAAACAGACCTTTGTAAAGAATAAATAACTTTCTATCAAAACCAACTCTGATTTAAATTCTTAGAAGTCTTTAATCTTTAATTCAAAATAAAATTCATATTTTGAGTAATTTAGATGAGTTGTTACTCATCTAAATTAGATTTAGTTCATCTAATTTAGATGATATGTTAGTAAAATGTACAGGATTTCTTCAGAGTAAATTGAGATTTGTGGAGTTGAATTCATATTGTTTATATTCAGAAACTAGGCTWCTGGTGGAAGAGTGTACCAGTGTTTTTGTCAAACAGCCAGGAATCACTTGGAAGAATATAGTAACCATCAATTTAAGAAACAGTTAGTAATCTTGTTGAAATGATCTAAGAAAGCTAAGACAAACTTAGAGGCAGAGAATAGCCTGAGTTTTTGTCTCTGTTCACTTTGCTGTTTGACCTGACAATAGGCTTGAGCATTGACTTAGACATGTAGTAAGAAAGATGTCAAAGATGAGGTTTAAACGGGCTCATGGAGTGTAGGTCATCTCTGGTCTTTCCTTGGGCTTCTGTGTCCAGGGAAGGATGATTTCCATCCCTCCTGGAACTGCCCTTCCCTGTCTCTGGCTGATGTACCTCCAGAAGCTCTTTGGGTGCTGTCCTGATTCTCTGGGTCTCCAAAGGCAGAATCCAAGGATACAAGTCGGAGCAAGGACTCGGCATGTGTGTTTGTGTACGTGCAGTCTGCTCTTTTATCGAGCAAAACTTGACCTTGGGGAATGATAAATCTTTCTGGCCAGTGCTTGAAACCTAGAAGGAAGAGCAGCTCTTCAGTACACTGAATCTAATTTCTTCTTTTTGACCACAGAAAATCCCCCTTTTCTTTGCAGCTAAGGACTTCCCGCTACACAGTGAGTAATAACAAAGCCTATTTTAAAAGACTTGGTTTATTTCCACCCTCCTTCTAGGCTTTCTTTCATGTCATCATGATGTTGTTTTGTACCAAAATAAAGCTGCGAGGGAGACGTGTTGAGCAGAAACCAAGGCTGTGCTTTCATCCTGGTCCGTACACCGATTGCTTGGCTCGTCTGCAGGCACCTTGCGCTCTACCACAGTAGTGTTATGATTTTGGAGACTCTCTTAAATCATAATAGTGACACAGTGTGTGCATGCTCTCTCTCAGAAAGCCCGGGCAAACCGCGCTGCGTTGCTTTGCTTGGCACGCTCTGCACCTATAATTTTGCCTCGTGTTTTGTAATGTAGTTACCTGGGCATAGAATCAAAAAGCTCCGCTTAGCGCGTAAGAAGGCTTTTTATAAGACAGGCGAAAAACACAACAAGAGCCATTATTTGCTTTTGGACTGATACTGTTCTCTTTGTAGATAGATGCTTAAGAACAAGGAAGTTACCGGGGGAAAAATATGAAACCTGGGGCATGTAAAACATTGTGGTTGGGTGTTTGGGGAGCGGGTGTTGGCAGAGCCCAGGTGTTTGGCCAGTGGAAACAACCTCTCTAGCGCTGATTTGGATCCTGCACTGGTGTGTTTACAGCAGCTGAATTGCTGTTACTCGGAAGAGCTGGGAATGATAACTCTTCATTTTAAAAAAAAAAAAAAAAAAAAAAAAAAACTGGGAAGCCTTTTATGTGGTGTCATAGTGGTCGGCTTATTCTATTTTTATTCTATTCTTCTTAATCATTCCATTATTCTTGACTACTTTATTCTTATCCCATGACTTATTTCAGAGGCACTGCCTAATAGAAATTGGCACAGAMTATAGTGTCCATCATTTATGCTGCTAAGCAAAGTAAAGTCAAGAGAGGATTATCTAGCTCTGTTGTTCCCCCTTTCACCTTTTTCTTTTTTTGCCTGGTTTTCAGACCCTGTGGGTACCCAGCATCTCTTTAARAAGATGACACCAAGCTGGGTGGAGTGGCCGACACTCCGGAGGGCTGTGCTGCCATCCAGAGGGACCTGGACAGGCTGGAGAGTTGGGCAGAGAGGAACCTCATGAGGTTCAATAAGGACAAGTGCAGGGTCCTGCACCTGGGGAGGAATAACCCCAGGCATCAGTACAGATTAGGGGTGGACCTGCTGGARAGCACCTCCACRGAGAGGGACCTGGGAGTCCTGGTTGACACTAAGTTAACCATGAGTGAGCAGTGTGCCCTCGTGGCCAAGAAGGCCAATGGGATCCTGGCCTGCATCAGGAGGAGTGTTGCCAGCAGGTCAAGGGAGGTGATTCTGCCCCTCTACTCAGCTCTGGTGAGGCCGCCTGGAGTACTGTGTGCAGTTCTGGGCACCCCAGTATAGGAAGGACGTGGAGCTTCTGGAGAGGGTCCAGAGAAGGGCAACCAGGATGATTAAGGGAATGGAACATCTCTCGTATGAAGAGAGGCTGAGTGAGCTGGGCCTGTTTTCTCTGGAGAAGAGAYRGCTCAGAGGGGATATGATTAATATGTATAARTTCAGGAAGGGAGAATGCAGGGAGGAAGGGGACAGGCTGTTCTCACTGGTGGCCAGCGATAGGACGAGGGGTAATGGCCACAAACTGAAGCATAAGAAGTTCCGTCTCCAGGTGAGGAGCAACTTCTTTACTGTTAGGGTGACAGAGCAGTGGAACAGGCTGCCCAGGGAGGTTGTGGAGTCTCCTWCTCTGGAGGTCTTCAAAACCCGCCTGGATGCCACCCTGTGCCACCTGCTCTAGGTGTGCCTGCTTGAGCAGGAAGGTTGGACTAGATGATCTGTAGAGGTCCCTTCCAACCTTAAATATTCTGAAATATTCTGAAAAAAAGGCCTCTCGACTGAAAGGGAATATGCTGCTCCGTTTCCTCCACACATTTGGAGAGTCATTTGCCTTTCACACGGAGGAAGGCCACAGTTCATCCCAAGAGCTGTGCTCAAGCAAGCTAAGATTTGGGATWATGGCATAATTCATTTTGAAAGTGAGATACTGCTTACAAAATAAGCACTGGTAATTAGTATCAGACTGCAAGTACAAAAGAGATGCTTCTTCTAACCATCAGAAACCAACTATGGGCCCTTCTTTTCCCATTTTCTACTCCTTCTGTGAAATCTATGCTACCTATGCTAAAAGGGATGAGGTTGGGAAAGACTATCTCCTCCTAAATGCGCTTTGCCTTTCTTGTATAAACATCGAAGGCTTCCAAGGAGTGAATTTAAAAGAAAATAAAGGGGGGGGGGRATGATTTAATAATTTTTAAATTTGCTGTTTTTTGTTAGTGATCCATTGCAGTAATATTGGAGTATTAGAAATGAGCCCTTCTTGTTGGTGCATTAGTTGGGCTACCTTAGCTATTTCCAATGCGCTGCTAATCAGGTATTCTAAGGGACAGTATCGAAAGAGACTGCAAATTGCTGGGATCAAAATTTTCCCTGTTTCCGCAGTTTTTTGTTTGTTTTTTCTTCCTTTCAGCCTGAGGAGAGGGCATTTCCCCAACATGAAAGAATATTTTGCATCCTTTTTTTTTCTCATCTTCCTTCTATTTGTTCATTACTTGTCACTGCTCCTGGTGAAGCTTTGCCCTCCGTCCTTCTTGGCTCGCAGGGAATCAGAAAAGGTGAGGGCTATGGAAACAAGGTCCCATCCTTGTTTCCTCCCCAGGGAGTCCTATGCCCTGTGGAAGACACATGGGGAAGGGCATTCCATGCAAAATATCCCACTGCACTGTCGCAGTGGGAACCGCTGCTCCGAGGCTCTTAGAGCAGTGGTGGCTGCAGGATGTGCTTTGTTCCCATCCTCATGAAGATAAAGGTGTCCCTAGGCAATCACTAGATCCCATCCAGATCCATGGATCCAATCCTTGGGTTGCTYCAAGGTGCCAAAGCTTTGCCAGAAACCCAAACAGAAGACGGGGAGGAGAGATACCTGATTCTAGAAACACAGCACGCAAACAGCAATTCATACTTGCTGTAGGGGAGAGATGCAATGCTAAAGCTATGTGTTTTTATAAGCTTTTTTTTCCTGATTTTATAGAATCAGTGGAGATACTTGTTTCTCCTGTTTCTTTTCTCACTTATGTGACAGTATCGTAGCCCTGCAGTACATTTGCAGTTGGCTATTTTATTCTTTCCTTGCAGTAACTTACAGAATGAATTCCATCCCAAAGAAAATAAAATGTTAGGAATATGTTTTTGGCCATGTTTCACATTGTTTGGTGAAGTCTGCGAATTGTCTGTGTATGCGTACGGTCATCCTCTAATATCAGCAACTTAGAAATGATTGCTTTATGTTATTTCTATATTGCTATTATATTTCCATTATGTTATGTTTAAGTCTGTGATTTGAGCTTGAAACGAAGGTTCTGGAGCTTCTGGGAGCTGTTCCAGGTCTCCCAACAGTCCTGTCGGGTATGACTAGCTTACTCATCTTTTCTCCTATTCCTCCTCCCCCAAGAGTTGTCTTCACTTGTCTATTTACAATTAATTTTGCTTCAAATAGTAGAAAACTTAATGCTCCCGTGGTCCTGAGCATCCTGTATGTCTTTTGCTCTCAGTACTCCTCAGAAAACATCAGGAAAATAATAGTGCAAAGCGTCAGTAATTTCAGAGTGTTTGTGRGACCTTGGTTTTAGCAAGACAAAGAGGTAAGCACGACATTTCAGGCAAGGGACTCGGGAGCTTAGTCAGCTCTGTTTGCAAGGCGACCAGGAAAGATTTCCCCCTGGAGATGGGAAATCAGGAAGGGAATGGGAAGCAGGAGGGCTGCCCGAGTCGCTGGGCAGCTGTGAAGCTCCCGGCATCTTCTGCGTCTGCTCATGCCACAAGCTGCTCCTCTGCGAGCTGCATTTCTGCAGGAATATTCGGGAGTGCAGCTTTTCCAGAACTACGCTTTTTCCAGGGCTCTCTTTCTGCCCGTTCCTGGTTTTTTAGCAGTAAATTTGGTGCAGAGATGTCTGAGTGCTTGTCCTTAGCGTGATGGATAACTGCTAGGCATCGGCAAGGGGCTCTTGCGCTGAGCCCTGTACCGGCTGGTGTCTGTTTTGTTTTGGTTTTTATGGAATTCTGGTCTGGTTTTGTCCTCGTCTTAAACTAAGCAAGAATATGAAATAGGTATAAAGTCTGGTTCACTAAGTGTGCAAGGTGAAGTCAAGTGGTATTAAATAATCCTCTGCTGGCAACAATGGGCTATTGTTCAATCTCCCAACCTAGGTTAACCACAGGGTTGTTTCTGAGAATCTGTTTGATTTATGATGACATTGCTGGCAGCAAAGAAAGTTCTCCAGCAGTTTTTTCCAGTGCTGTGTCAGCAGTTTATTTATACATGCATGCGAACACATATTTATTTATATATTTATTTATAGAGGAGAAGTCTGACCCAGTTCTAGCATTCATCCTGTTTTTCTTTGCACTTCGGTGAGGTTTATTCAGCAGTAATGTATCAACACACAAGTCTGGTTGCAAACTTAGTGTATGTAGCAATTGCAAACCGTGCTAGCCAGAACAGCCCTGAGAAATGAATTATATTGATCTCAGGTTACTAGTGTCTTGCTAGGAGAAATTTCTTGGGGATGAAGAGGCAGCGGTTCAGTTTCTAGAATGATGCAGCTTGGCTTAATAACGCACATAAAATCTCACCAAAGCAGCAGCTCTGAAGGTCGCATATACAGTAACTAGAATAACATTGAAGTCAAATTTGTCATCAGAGCAGTGTTTTTGCTATGTTAAAAAGGTATTTTATCCAAATTAAAAATTCGCCTCCATATTACAAATTATGCAAAATTGTTATTTGCCTAAGTTTTGTTCTTGGTGTCCTGTTTCTACCTTTTCCTCCACCCCTCTGCAAAAATTAAACTCTGCCTTGCCTGCTTTATGGATAGTTCCTACTTCACATGCTTCTTATTCGTGGCCTTTCAGTGGGCAGGAATCCAGATGCAAGCTGGGCAAATGCAGCAATCATGCGATTTGTACATTCAGATTTTAGCTGCTTTAAAAGTTTTGCTCTGACTGGTTGCAATGSGTGTCTCACTCTTTGGTTTGTTTGGACCCAGGAGCCGTTTTGACTGTTGTCTGACGYAGTGATTCGAGCCACAGACTTGACTCAGGCTCTTAGGCAGGTTGATTAATTCCTCTGAAACTTCCCAAAGAGTTTGAGGCTTCTCAAAGGGTTGAGAAGTGCCGAGGATGGGTCATGGTGCAGGAGGCACCACAGGACAGGCCACACAACTGCCCTGTGTTCGGCATGCGTTTGATGAAGGTTGCAAGCCCTTTTCCAGATAAAACATATGTCAAACACTAACTGAAGGGGGAAGGATCTGATTTGTATCCCTGCCCAARGTGAGTTTTCTTGTTGGACTTTGAGGGTCTGTAACAGTCGCTTTGGCCAGAGAGACGCAACTGGTGAAGCAACGTGATTCACTGGTGGACAAGCAGTTTGCTAAGCAAACAGGGCCATAATGACATTTCAGTATAGCTCAAAAAAGATCAAACTAGCCGGATGTTCCAAAGACTGGTTTCTTTGGCCTKCCTCTCTTTAGCGTTAATCAGGCTGTGAGCTCGCGAGAGAAAAGGGCAGTGCATGTCTAGAGTGGGCTCTGAAAAGCACTATGGCAGAAATRGTTGTTTTTAACCCTTAAATCTAAACCAGAAATGCTGGTCCTTAAAGGCTTCTCAGAAACATGGAAAAAATAAAAGTAATCTGAATAACAAAATGTGGTGAAGGAAGAGAGCAGGCAGTTGAATGCAGTGGAATAGCTTGGCATTTGCTCCTGAGCCTAAATGAAGCCCAATGGAATGATTTCACACTGGTTTAATTTTGCTGCTTTAACCTGCTGGACACTGCTGACCTTCAGGGGACCAGGTTACATTCCCTGGAAGGCCTGGCTTAAGCTGCAGCGCATTTGGGGGTCAGTTGCTCATTGCAAAAGCATTTTGTTTGGAAAAGCCCRTTCCCAAATTAAATGTTGCACGCTTGGCTCTAATTCAGCAAGGTGCTTAAGTACATGCCACATTTAAATATAACTCATTGCTSTCTACTTTACTTGGAAGTGCTAGAGGTAAAAATTAATTCTGTGCTGGTAGGTAGCTTGTTGAACAAAGGCTCTCGTTTGTAGTTATCGTTTTTGTTGGTTTTACTTAAACATCTCTAAGTTCACTACTTTTAAGAGGCTTCCAACTTTTATAAGGGGAGTTGAATCATGATTGTCATGGCCTTTTGTCTCTGCATGCATAAATCTCACACAGTGTGTAGAAGCAAAGAACTCCATCCACATATTCTAAAATCCACGTATGGCTGGAAATTTTTAACTTCTTTATCTCCAAGGATAAGGGCTAGGCCATTTGCTGGGATAAAAACTTGAGATTCCCAAAGATCAGCTCGCTGCGCTGAAGTCAGGGCTAAACAACTTCAGACACATTCTTTATGTGCCAATAAGTTACGTATTATAGTGTTGACTGCTGAAAAGCAGCAGAGTCCCATGTGTCCCATTCATTTGTGCCGGACTCCCGAGATTTCCTTCCAGCCCTTTGCTCCTTTTCAGAAGTCAGCACTCTTGTAGAGTGTTTAGGAAGTCACTGATAAATCTGCCATGGCAGTACAGATTAGGGGAAACGGGCTATGATTAGAGCTGTAAATGCTTTTGAGAAGCCTGCAAGGTAGGTGCATGTGCAGTCTCTTATTTTCTGCAATGAGAAAGTGTTCAGCGTGTCCTGGTCAAGGGAGTGGATCTATCACAGTGAAACTGTGAAGGCTGCTTAGAAAGAAGCCAGAAGCAAAATCAAGAACATCTCTGCTTTGCAGGTGTGAACGGAGGGACGGYGATGAGTCTCAGGCATCAGAAAAGCTCAGATGCCTCAAGCAGAGGCCCCATCCCCATCGTGCGTTTTTTTGCAGTAAATCACTTGAGAACCAAGTAGGGGCATCTCCTGGTTTGTTACGGGCAGCAAACCTTGAGAGGAGCTAGATGTTTTCCCAGAGTGTGAACCAAAAGGTTGGGGCTTAGGACACGAGGTTTCACCAGGCCCAAGGTGCCCTACATGGGTGCTTCACATCCCTGTCTGCAAAATGGATAACGGGGTAGCTTATCTCTTTTTATTTTGGCCTGCTTATTTCTTTTTCTTCATTTRTTTTAGACTGATAAGCTCTTTGCAGTGGGCTCAGCAGCATTCAGCTCGTTGCTGGTGTTTCCCCTTGCTCTAACATAAATGTAGCTGGTGGTGGGTATTAAACTGGGGGAGAGAGGGGCGAGTTTGCAGGGCCAAAAGCTCAAGTGAGACAGAYCCCTGCTCCTCCTGGTCGGCAACCTGAATGTGATGGCCCAGCCTGTGGGACAACTGGAGTATGGCCCAGCTTGTGGCTTGGCAGCCGGTCTTGAAGGGCAGGTCTCAACTGGTTKTGCCCAAAGGGAAGTGTGAGGACTCGGGAAGGCCCAGGCGCCTGGGAAGGAGCTGGAAGCGGGGAGGGGGTTGACACTGCAGGACAGCACACAGAAGGAAGGGCAAGTTTTGTGACATAGGATTAGTTTTTTAAAAAAGTGTTAATTGATGGCAAACTAAGAAAACTCCTGTTCTGCAAAGGATTTGCATGAGCTGTTGCTGAAGTGAATGGTAGGACTGTACATTCATTGCAACATGAAGCAAACTTAGGGATCTGTTTTGCCAATTGTACGTCAGAGATGGCAGTTGTCCATGGCCGTTGATAACCAGAAATGATTTTTCTTCCTGTAGTGGAAAAAATGAGGCATAAGCCAGTGATTTTCTGCTGGAAGACAGCTACAAAAATTGTGACCACGTCAGAGGCCATCACAGCTGTCAAACTGGTCTTGTATGTGCAGGAGGACAGAATTTGTCGTGTGATTTTTGGTTTTGTTTTCTCCTCTCAGTTCATTCCTGCTCTCCTTTGGCCTCTGAACTAGACACCATTTGTTCATTGATAGAAGAGATGGTCACTTATCTAAAAAGAGCTGCAGCAAATTGCCGGAGCTGTTGTACAGTTAGGTTGGTTATTTGGGTACCTGCAATAAGGGGAGCTTTACAGAAAGCGGAGGGAAAAAATCCATGAGAAATTTTTGTAAGCTTTGCATTTGAACTGAAAAATAAATTGCTTTGCAATTAAAAAGGAAAAAAACCCTTAGAACATGAGGTTCCTCCATCTGTCTCTCCAAAAGTAACAGAACCACAAAGGCCTAAGGAAAATAACAATGATTATTAACATGAGGTTGGAAATTGCACATTTAATGGGATTATATTGATACCTGTCACTTCCTCCTAAGCCAAACATGACATCTCTTTCCATTGTTTTCACAGGAAAATGTTGATCTGTGTGCTTGCAAATAATCGGGCATTTCTACCAGATATTCTCTGGATAACACATAATAAATAACTTCTTTTGGGTTTTTTTTTTTTGTTCTTTTGTTCTTTTTTGTTACTTTTTCCTAAAAGGAGTAACTATTAGTCCATAAAGAATAGTTAGTTAAATACTGAGTAGAATCTGTGGCATTGAGTGTTTTCCACTGAACAATATTACAGGTATATTTTCATCGCTCAGCTTCAGGTCTTGTTAAAATGCCCTGCAATCCAAGAGGAAAAATGGGAGAAACTTTTCCCCGTGGGAAATGGGGAAAGTTTCCCCCAGTTTTCCCAGTAAAATGGGAGATTTACTGCGCAAAATCTCGAGATGTGCAGAGAGTGGAAGCCGCTGCAGGAAGCGGGGCCTGTCTGTGGCTCCGGGYGGCCGTCCTGCCGTCTCTCCCTCTCCAACTGAAGTATTTTAGCCCTTCCCTCTGTCCCTTTGATTTAAGGAAACTTAAGCACAGCCATAATTGCTTGGAGCCCCACTTCAGCCCACATCAAAGTCGGCGGGAGAACCTGCCAATTAACTGGAAGGTTGCAGGATCGTGACCTTGCTCCTAAGAGCAGGAGTAGCCTCGCGAGCAGCAAGTTAGGCAATTTTGCACATACGTACAGTAGCACCTATATGCCCAGGMACTCAGGGCTCTCTTTTCAGCTTGCGTGATTTTATGTTACTGTTTCTGATGTGTATTTTCAAAGGTGAGATGAGAATTTTGTACAGAGTTTTATTATGGTTCTTTTAGTAGAAAATATACTTGCAAAAAAAGCATTTTGCACTATATTTTAAATATGTAAAATTATAATTTCTGAAAGTGCTTAGGTTTACTAGAACAGTCAATCTAAAACTATAATGATCCCACAAAGCTGTCTGCTGCTTAAGCAGTATTTAAAGTGTCTTTTGAGGTGAACTGGTGATCCGTTAGGCTACATATGAGGTACATATACACGTTGATTAGACTTTCTCCCTCTCAGCAAGGCTCCCTCTCGGATTAAGTCTCTTGTGTTSTGTGCTTGGGGACTCCTGTGACACGGTGGTGGTTGATCAGAGAGGTTTTCTGCTGAAGAGCATGACCTGAAAGGCTTGTAGATCATAGAGTCATCATGGTTGGAAAAGACCGTCAAGATCAAGTCCAACCCTAAGTCCTTGGGAGAGTTGCCTTTCCYGTGTGATACCACTGTGGCTGCAGGTGGTCATAGCGTAACGTCTTGCCAATCTGAATAGTAGTATTTGCCAATATCTATTTTACTTAAAAATAAATGTCAAAGACATTTTTAATTTTTCGGCACGTGGGTTTGTTTTTGTTCTTAGGAAGTTGCATATTGAAACACTGAGATACTTCCGAGCTTCTCTTAATTTTGCACCTTGTGGGAAAATTTGAAATCTCCCACTCTAATGGTCACTCCCTGACAAAACATGGAATCAAAAGGTGGGCGATGAGGACAACCAGGTAACCTGGTGCTGTAGAAAAACGCATAGTCAGAAAGATGTGAGATCAGCAGGTAAAAATCAGCGATGTGAATGTGCAGCAGGTCAGATTCTTTTATTTTAATGGTCCTTTCCAGCCTTAAAAAASAGACCATAAGAGAACTTATACTTGAGGTTCGTGTCATATTAATGAAGAAACACAAAATTCATAAAAACACAGGGAAAACTGGAGCGGGAGCATTGGTACGCGACATTTTTGACATTTGTGTTTTGTATTGAGGTATACTTTGGCCTTAAGGGAAACACATAGGTAGTTGTTTTTTCTCCGTGTGAATTCAGTCAGTGGATTCAGGAGCRCTTCTTTGCAATTGTAAGAGGTTGTGTTTATTTTCAAGCATTTTCCCTGACATCAGAATCATTGTTTTTTCGAAGCTCAGTGACTTGTAAGGCGCCATGTGACTCATGCTTTGTCCTGTGCTTTTCCTTTCCTTTCCGGCGTGTTTAATTAGCACAGGCCCTTCCGTGCGCGCGGTCGGGAGGCGAGTTTGGGACCCCCGTGACAGCTGCCGTCCCTCTGGTCGCACTCGGGCCCCAGGGGAGGTGGCGGCTCCCGGGCCCGTCCTCGCCTGGCTCTTTGCGGGACGCCAGATGGGACACGGGTAATTTGGCTCCTAAATGCGATGCCCAGCAAGCGGTTCCAATTAGCCGCAAAGACGCCTCTCCAAGGGAGCACCCTGAGGGCAGGCGCACACGTGGGGTGCGTGGGGCGCTTTGTGGCCCCACATTCACACGCGACAGCAGCGTTTGCAGAGAGAAAAGCAGGGCGATTAAGTAGCCAGAATGGTGCAACATACGTTGAATGTCSTAATGTAGGTTCCTCTCCTCAAGACAACCTGCTTGGAGAAGAGTTTAAGATCATTTCAGATGACAGAAGGCGAAACGTGCGTGGCAGAGACTACAAAGAGGCAGCGTTTCTTTTGCAGGTGCTTGAGCATCAGTGGTTTTCAGTCATATATCACAGGGAAGTCCATTTTGGTGCATGAATAACAGATCAGACATTCACAAATATGAAGCAGAATTATAAAATCAAGATAAATCTAACATGTGGTTCATCTAACATCCCTTCCATTCTGAATGGGGTTTTGTTTTTTGGGCTTTTTTTCAGTTTGCCTTCTCTGTATTTTGCTTATTATCTTAGATAAAAGATTTTATTTTTCTTGCTTAGTGTGTGTTACCATGAAGAAAACTGTCCARTTGTAATGCCTGCCACAGAAGTCCTAATGAGAAAGACCCTATAAACCACTACGATAGCCCCATGTCACTGGAGGAATAGGAGGTTATCCTGGCAGGTAATTTGGGCAGCAGTGTCGGGCTGCTGCTGCTGGGCAGCTGGTTTAATTACAAAGTCTCCTAGAGGTGCTCAGGCTAAGATCAACAAAGGGAAACTGGGACTCATTTGGACGTGATTGGAAAATTCCCCATTAGCCACCAGGACCCAGATCTCATCTGCCCTGTCCGTGTGAACACAGACAGTGTTGCTCCGGTTAGGCGTGTAAGTACATCAAGGGAAAATGTAAGTTTGGTTATTCGTAACATTATAGAGCGAGCAAGCACATATTCTTAATCCCATTTTATTTAATCCAGGTCACAAAATCAGTGTTCAAGGTGTCCTCGTTCCTGCTGTACCTTCCCACCCRGCTTGTGTGTGTTTGTGAGGCTTGAGGGGCTCAGTGGCAAAGAGCCCGGGGAACCCGTSGACAAACATCTTGCCCTCATTTCCATGGATATTCAGTGTGCATCATTATGCTTCTCTTAGCACTACCGAAAAATGTTCTAAAACTGAGGATTTAAATGGGGTTATTACCAGCCTCGAAGCCAAGAGGTACTTGCAGTTGTTCAACAGAAGGATTATTGATCTGAGCTGTACAGAGAGTTCCTGGTTTTGACTGTGATAACATTGAGGTATCAGGAGTCTCCGTGGGGATGATCTACAGACAGATAAAGCAAATGAACAGAAGACTGCAGTAGATTTTAATTTTTTGTGCAAATTAGTAAAAGACTCCATCAGATTAAATTGGTTCAGCCTAACTGGCAAAATGAGTGGGTACATTTTGCAGATTACTGAATTTGTCTGCATATATTTTTGTAAATTGGATATAAAATATATACCCACATATTTCTATATACATTTATTTGTTTCAAGAATTGGATTGAGAACATTTGTGAGGGCTAAAAGTAGATCCTACTTCCAAAAGATCTGGTTTTAAACCTTACAGCTTTGTTATGGTTGTATGTTTTATGTTACATAAATTATGTCCTTTAATGTGAATATCTGGAAGATACATTCACCATTGGATTTAACTTGCCTTTTGGAATGTCCACRGAGAAAAAAAGAGATCAGCAGAGCAGTAATAAAAACCAGGCATTTAGCAAAGTTCTGCCTGACACATCTGCGAGCAGTAAAGAGACACGGGGCTTTACCAGCTCTGAGCATTCAATCATAAGTGAAACTTTACAACTTGAGAAACAACAGCACTGTGAAAACATTCACGGGACTGCCACAAACCCTCTACTTACTCCTCAAATCCTTAGCTAAATATTGAATGAAATGTCTTGTTGCAAGGCATGTCAAAGCAAAACAAACTCGCTTTCATATCCACTCTTCTGCGCCTCGGAGGTACCTCAGGTGACACGGAGGCATGTTAATTGAAGTTGATTTTTAACCCGACTTGATTTCCAGGCTCTGAGTTGCTACAGGTGCATCTCTCTTGTGGTCAGTGGTAACGAGGGATGAAGGCCTTCAGCAGAGCAAAAGAAAACACCAGGAATATGCAGTATCTGTGTAGGTCGCCATATAGAAAGCTGTAGCTTTCGCTTGAGCTTAGTGTTTTGGAAACACTGACAACTTCATTTAAAGATTAGGGCCTGTTTTGTGTTTGACTGTATTAGAAAAGGATTATAACAGGGGCATTAAAAGATGCAGATATTCCTTTTGTATGTAAAGCTCCAGTTCTGCATTCCTAGGTATMCTATGCTTTAGCTTCGTGGGAAGAATGATGTATTGCTTAGCTTTTACTTGAGTAGGTTTTGTTTTCTGTTTTCTTAAATTGCATTTAATGGAAGAAGCTTCAGTATTTGCTCAAGTAAATTCTGCTCTCACATGGGGCGAAAATAACATTGCAGAAAAAAGAGGAGCACGTACAGTAATGCTGATAGGAGAAAATAGCCTGTTCTTAGTCCCATTAATACCAATTAACTATGTAGAAAGGCAGACAGAGTGAATTTACCTTTTGGAAGCATTTCTCTTTGCTTTTGCCTTTGTCCTTGAGAAAACCAAACTATAAGAAAATTACCAGCAAGTTGGTTCTGTTCCCAGAACATTTAAATTTGCTTCATGCCAGGAAAATCAAATATGTGCACCGGCAGGGTACCAACAGCTGCTCCGATGGCAAAAGTTAACTTTTTACCACTAAGATGTGCTGCAAAAGGTGCATTTTATGCAAAGCCTTTTGGACCGTATCCATTCACGTACAGCTTCTGAACTCTAGGGAGGAAGCAATTTTAACACAGGTGCTACTAGAGTGGGAGCAAGTTATATGATGATAGAAAATGGGGCAGATTGAAAATAGAATGGCAGTCGATTTGCATTGATTTGAGGCATTCCCATGCAGTGTGGCTTATGGCAGAGGACCAGAACTTGAAATGACTAACTAGTAAATAGGAGTGGTAGGCACCAGGTCTGCCTGCCTCCTGAGAGAAGGGAGGACTCGAGAGGGGATCCTTCCCCATCAGCAGGCTCTGCTGAAGCTCCCAGCTTGGGGCACCACATTCATACAGCTTGATAGCCCGGACTGCCCGGGAGTAGACGAGCCATGTGGCTGCTGGAGATGGAGATAAGCTGCTGCCTTTCACACTCAGCAGCGAGGGTTGGAGTCCTTCCTGTCTTTCCTTCCTATTCTTCCTATCCCAGCTGCTCTGGGATTCTGTGGCTGCGTTTAGCTTGGATGGGGAGTGCTGTTCGGAAGTGTTGTTGTTATCATTCCTGCATTAAGGTCTGTCAGAGGATGGGGCTAATTTTAAAGATCTGCAAGCAAGGAAGGGGACAAGCTGTTTTCACTGGTGGCCAGTGATAGGACGAGGGGTAATGGCCACAAGCTGAAGCATAAGAAGTTCCGTCTCCAGGTGAGGAGCAACTTCTTTACTGTGAGGGTGACAGAGCAGTGGAACAGGCTGCCCAGGGAGGTTGTGGAGTCTCCTTGTCTGGAGGTCTTCCAAACCCGCCTGGATGCCACCCTGTGCCACATGCTGTAGGTGTGCCTGCTTGAGCAGGAAGGTTGGACTAGATGATCTGTAGAGGTCCCTTCCAACCTTAAATATTCTGTGAATCTGTGAATCTGTGAACTACGGTGGCGATGATATTACGAACAAAAGATTGTGGCTCGTTTTGTCCGGTAAATAAGAGGGCAAACTCTCCCGTTCGCTCTGCAGCTTGCTCAGGGAGCCAAACGCTGTATGCCCAAACTCAAACACTGCAAACTCCGTTACCTCCCCTTGCTTCAGCTACCCCAGCGTGTCCCCGGAGCAACCTCCCCATTTGCTTATGAATAATGGCTTCTTCAAAGAGCTGGGTGTGCGTTTTATTTTCACGTGCAGACCCACAGCACCGCACAGCTATCCGTCCTCAGCAGGTATCTGTTGTGTTGGCCAGCAGCTGAGTTGAACCTTACCCTGAGACCTGTGGGCTGGAAGATGTGCATGAGGTTGGGTTCGAGCGCAGTCTTTGCATGGGGGACTTTTGGAGAGTCACTTCACCTCTTCTGGTTTCCGCTGTCTGTGCAATCAAAATAATGCTACTTTCTTTGCTCCTTTAAGCACTTTCCACGCGGTAGATGAAAAGAGCCCTAAAGAAAGCTCAGTTCTTGCTGCTGTAGGCCAGCTTTAAAGCCTTGGCACTGCATTCATCAGCAGCACTGAGCTTTTGAAGGCAAGACCRGTTTACATGATGGTCACAGCAGCAAGTGTTTCTGTGGTGTGTGGATGAATTTTATTTTGGATTAAGTGTGGATGGGTGCTGACATCTGTTAGTGTTTACTGACAACACTGAAATGAAAGAGACTAAATATTTTGTAGTACCGCACCTACATTTGACAATCGTCAGCCAAAAAGAAACTTTGCAGCTGGTGTGCGGCTCCTCTTGGGGCCGGGCCRTTTTTAGACTTCTCTGAAGATTTGGCAGGAAAAGCTCCATACACATCAGCTCTAATGCAGCATGCGTTCTCCCAACTTTTTCCAGAAAAGCAGGTAAGTAATAGAAATCAGCGGCAAAAAGCAATACAATGACAGTGCAAGGAACTTTAGGCTACCAAAGCTTTGTGTTTTTTAACCAACACTGAGCAATGATTTAAAACTTGGACTTTGATATCCTGTGGCAAAAGGAGGAGTGYCGTCATGCAGGAGGTCAGCTCCTAGTAATGCTGACATTTCTGGCAAAATTCCTGCTTAATTCAACTTCCAAAATAGGTCCCAGAGCTGGACTTATAAAGGTCAGGCATATTTTGGAAAAGTACTATAATAAGTACATAATAAGTAAATATAAATTTACTGATCTATCACTCTTTCTTTCAAATATCTGCCTTCCTGTTTTTTGAGGGTTTGGGTTTCTTTTTTTTTTTTTTTTTTTTCTTTTTTTCTCTAGGAATGATTCTCATAAATCACAAAACTGAGTGATAAATGTTAGAGCTGCCCTTTCCTCCCCAGTCATGGGTGTTTTAGATTCTCTTGCCAAGGCAGTTTGCTATTTTATTTGGGTATTTCTCAGTGACCTAGAGTTTCTGGTTTGGCAAACTCTGAAACAGAGAGCAAAGCCATCAGCCCATAAAGATAGCCCAGCTTTCCCCGCTCTTCTCAAGAATGTTTTTCTACCCCAGCCAGGAAGTTCGGAGGAGAAAGGCTCCAAGGAGAAGGCCCAGCCCCAGTGGTCTTCCAGCCACTTTGATCCGCTGGGGTGGCCCTGAGAATGGCACTTTCCTATAGCATTGGCTATTATTTCTGATTCTGAATGTAAAAAGGGATCTTTATAGAGAGGAACCTCCTTGCTCTCTACAGCAAACCCTTCCAGCTCCCTATGTCCAAAGTTTAAAGCAACTCTTCTAAGTTTCAGGTCACACTTCATGGTGAATATGCCACGTTTTGAAATGTTTGATTATGGTCACTGCTGTGTGCCTGAGTTCACTCCCGTCTTTCCCGTGCCCTGAGTTTTCAAGGGAAGCGGGCCTGTGCCTTGGAGAGGTGCCGTGCCAAGCTGGGAAGCATGAGCTGTCCCTCCACYGAGGCACCATAATCACGGCGAGCAAAATCAAGAGGAATGTCACACTACTGTGTGTGCACAGCAGTCCCCGAGCGGCTTATTTATAGTCTCAGCCCTCATGTCTGTTCATTAAAACCTCACAGAAGGCCCCTGCCCTGCTCCAAGCTGTAAAAGTCTATTTAATGCACTCTGTCTGGCAGAAATCAGCGGCTCTCCAGGCCTTGCTTTGGTACACAAGTTGAGACCAAAACACGGCGCGGCGGGGCCATCGCTTGCGCTTTGGTGGCAGCATCGCTACCAGGGAGCAGCAGGCCCCGTTCGGGGGCAAAGCGTTGGGTTCTCACTGAGGAAACACAGTAGTGGTTCATAAAGCGTTGTGGGCCGCGGTAGCGCCGTGTTGGCCGAGCCGCGCGTGATCCATCACCACGCTAGTGCACAGCCAGGGTGACGCGAGGAGCGAAGGGAAGCGGGGCTGAGGGGCCCTGCTCGCGTTTTGGTATCTCTGCTCCTAGAGAAAGTCAAATGTCTGGCTTCTGGAAGGGCTGGGGAGAGCACAACAGAAAGACTGAGGGGACAAAAAAGCAAAAAATGACTGGTTCAACTTCTAAATTACTAAAGTCAGTAGTTGCTGCTGCTGTTGGGCAGGTACTGAGAGGTATTTAAGTGCTTAAACACTGTTGAAGTTGGTGGGACTGCTTTCCCTGGCCCCCCAAAGGGGAGCCACGCTGGAGGCTTTGCTCGCAAGGGAGGCCTATGGATGTGTCTCTGGGCTCACTCAAGTATCTAGCTCCACATGGTGACCCCACCGCTTGACCGACTTTCAAGAGTTGGCCATCAGGACTGTCCTATGGGCTGGTGCTCTTTGGCTTTCTTTGAGCTTATTGATAAAGTCTTTGCTGTTCTTTGTCACGGGGRCAGCTAAAACAGAGCTGAAGTGGGACAACAATATCTCAGTGTTATCTCAGTAGCTCCTGTCCACACCAGTGTTCTCCTCGGGTTCTTGAAGCTTGTCAATGCCCCAAGAACTGCTAYGAGTTTGGTGCACTGCTCTGCCAGCCATTTGGTGTGGTTTATATCATTAAATATCATCAAATATTCAGGCATATCACAGATCAAAGACAAAATCTGTGTTACAGTAGAGCTAGGCTCGCAAGGGAGATGATGGAAGGCCAGAGGCTACATGTTCTTGTGTGTTTAAAACAACCTTGACCTGAGTGTTGGAGCTCGTACCGCAGGAATTACTGCCAACTCACCTATGAAATCCCACAGATCAAAAATTGTCCCCAGCCTCGGGTTGGGGCTGGAGCTGGATAATGCCAGTAGACCTTTGAGAATAAGCTACCTCTTTGTGACTTTGGAGCACAATATTTTCCCATAATAAATTTGCATTGCAAATGAAAGGGCTTGAAATATGTGTCTCCAGGAGAAGTAGGAGGAATATACCTTACATGTATTTGCATTTCAATAGCACCTAAAATATGTGGCGCAGGTCTTCTGTTTGCATCTGGCTCTTTGGGGTAATCGGCATCGCAGTACCCAGAGGAATTGCTTTTGAAGGGAACAGTTCATAGCTGGGTCAGGAGATTACAGCAGTTTCACAGGGGCAGACTGATGCTGACTGATGGAAGAACCASAGTGAACTTGGGCTCACGGAATAAAGCAGAGCCCAGCCTGTTGATGACTGAGAGTTGTTGTTTCTTGTCCCTTTTACCCAAATAACACCTTGACGATTTTTGGCTAAACAACGTGAGCATGCTATTGAATATACTTATTTCTTCCTGAATATGCCAGGTTTGGTGGGATCTGTCCTCTCTTCCCAAATTCTTTAATTGGAACACAAGTAAAGGGCAGTTAAGAACAAAGTACAGTGAAAACCACTGTTAGCGAGTTGTAGTTAAATTGCAGTACTCCCTTTTGTATTTAACAGTGTCTTGCAGGAGCAAAGGAACAGCAGAGCTTGCAGAAAAGGATAAGAATATGAAATGATATGAAATATGATTCAATATGAAATGATACTTCTGCAGTTCAYTGAATGTGCTCAGCGCCGGTATCACATGCGCTGTTTCACATTCAGTACTGTTTTAGCCAGCCTATTGTTCTTACAATTACTTTTTTTTCTTTTTTTATTTTTTTAAGAGGTGACTAGAGACCACCAGGAGTTCAAACTTTCAGTTCAAATCCTTCCCGTCTCGTTGCAAATCACATCCAGGCTTTCTTCTTGTGAAGGAAGTTAGAAACATACRATGAAGTATGTTGGAAAGTAACAGCTAAAAATGACATTGTTGCTTATTAATTTCTTGATAAAATACATCAATTGGCTAAAATTGTTAAAGTGTTTTAAAAATCTTTCCCTCCTGCTTAATTTTTGGGTACAGACACTTAATTTTAAGATGAACAGTGTTCTCAGAAACATAGTATAGTATTTATTTCCTCAGCTTATCACTACAGATATTACAAGACACAGATGAATTCACAAAATGTTGTGCTTCATCTCTGGGTATAATGTTTTATTGCTCATTATCTATCTTTATTTTGTCCGTGTACTCGGCAACTTGCCAGACTCCTTTACTTCATCCTCATTAGTACCCACAAACACATCCTTCATGAATGTGGCCCATGTTCTTTGTTATCAAACACAGATGTGAAGAAACCACTGAGAGTTTCTTGATTCTTTTTCAGTCGCTGGAAATTTCTTTGTTGCTCTCTTTGGGCCCGGCCCAAGCTCTGTAGGAGCCAGTGATTGTCTCTCCACCGGCTTCGTTGAGATTTGGATCTTGTCCTTAACAGTCCCATTAAATTCATTTTATTTTCCACCTTCAAGTAGGTCTCAAAATTATTTTATTTTGAAAATCATTATGATTGACTGTTTGAACTTTGTATTTTGTATGTTTTTTTGGAAACTTTGTTTACATTCCTTAAGCTGTTGCTTGTAAAATTCAAACCTCGTCATAGGTTTTTGCGTGCTTGCTCACTCTCTTGCCCTCTCACTTTCTTTTTCAGGACTCTGTTTTCACTCATCTAGCAATAAATTGGTTATCATTGGTCCTTAAGGGRTTTGAGTTTTAGCTGTCTTTCTCCATGAGGATACACGTTCCTCCCAGGCAACTCTGCCACCTTTCTCAAGTTGGGCAAATCTTCTCTGCTGCACCTCTTGGCTAGTCAACACTACAAATTTATTGTGTTAAAAATGTGTTTTTGCATAGTCCTCTCAAGTCTTCTGGCGTTTGGATTTTCCTGTATGCACAGTCACTTTAGAGAGTGAAATTTAGCAGTTTATTAAATATTAGTCATCTTCCAGATCTTGTTTAACAGTAYCTTAATTTCTGTGGAGTTGTCTTGCAGCATCTGACCAAGGTCAGTGCTTGGTTGTGCTGGGTGATCCACGCTTGTCAGGAGGGAACAGACAGGGCAGGCGAAGTCGTGGGGACAAAAGTCAAGTTACTTCCCAGGCAGCTGGGGTGAGTGACCAGCTATCCTATACATAGTCTTTGCCATCCCATCTTTTCCATGCTAAAGTGTTTGTGTGGTTCCCCAGGTGTGTGTTTTTGGTGAGTGTTTTTAATCAGACGTGTTTGCATTTTCTCCTAATGTTCTAAAGCTGTATTAACTGTTACAAAACTTTAAAATTTTGAACCAAAGGGCTGCTCTGCATTACCAGCTCGYACTGCTAACGGTGCCATTGAATCCAATGTCTTCTGAGTTAGATTGGTAGCACTGTAAAAAGCAGCTTTCTTCAGATGCTGCAGGGCCATTTGGACACACTGGTTGTCCCAGCACCTTTGCAAATGTCTCCCCTAAATCCCTCTGCTGCCTGTTATCTTCCAGTTTTCAGAGGAGCTTTGTAGCAGAGCAAGAGCAGGGACATGTGCCCTGCCTGATGCTAAAGGGGCAAAGGTTTTTCCCCTAACTGATTCCTGTCAAATAGTATCATCCATATGAGCTCATTTGTGTTGAGACATAGGGGCYCCTCAATCCTTTTGCAGTCCTGGAGCTTGCTTGCTTACCTCCTTAAAGGCTTTGGGAAGGAGCTACGATATTACATAGTGTATTATCATGTGGGCAGTGCGAGTATCATGGCAAGATGCAAACAAACAAGCAGATAAGAACCTTGCACCTAAAGGACCTAAAGGAGAAATGACCTCCAGCAGCTTGGAGTTGGAGGAGAAACGAGTTTGGCTTCCCTCCCAGTTCTGGTGGACGCAGCACCAAAACCACCATCACAGTTTGTAATTATTTGCACTATTTAGGGTATCCTTAATAAGTGGAATAGCTGTGGCAAGGAATTATCCAGTCAATCTTCCCTCACRTGGTTAAGCTGAATCAGTGAAGCCCTAAGGGAAAATTTGCACGCTGCAGTTACCCCTTTTTTCTCTACGCTGTGCGTAAACCCAGCAAGCGATTTCATTCTCCAGTGCTTTTCATCCCATATCTTCCTTGAGAAAGAAATTAATACAAAAAATGGAAAGTAGTTTGCCATTAACATGGCAGTGATTATCCACGGGCCAGGCTCGCATCCATTGAAGTCAATGGGAAAAAAAAAAAAATTCCCTCGACTTCCAAGGGCTTTGGCTCAAGGCCTAGGAGAAACTCTTCGCATTTCTGAGGATTGCTAGGCTACTGAAAAATAATGTACGTACAGTGCTTCAGTGTACATATGTTGCTTTGATTATTTCATGAATATCACGTGCTTTGATGTTGGAGACTACATAAAGGCGGCCAAAAAAGTTCTGTTAACTAATGACTGTGTTTATGCTGTAGTAGGCAAATGCTGAAGCCGAATTTGGCCTTTTTCCCCTGGGCCTGAATCCAAATAAATGTCATGAAGTAACTGTACAAACAGCACTCACTGGGGAAAAAAAAAAAAAAAAAAAAAAAAGGTCTTTGTTTCACTAATAAGCTCTTTTAAGGGACAATGGATACAGTTTCTCAGTTTTCTTTACATCTGACAAAATAAAGCAGGCAAGAATTCTATTTTAAGGCCGTTTGAATGAAAGCAGAGAAAATTGGTTTGCTTAACACAAAGGTAACTTGACTAACTATTTGTTGTGGTTGGGGAGATGTGAGAATGCCCCTGGATGTTTCTGGAATCCTGAAAAGCGGGCGCTCTTCCGCATGGGATTCACGGAGAGGAGCTTGCGTAGGCCGRAGCAGCCGGAATTGCTGCCAAGCGGTTAGAGGTGCTGGTGCAGCCCAAAAACRCGCTTTTTGTTGGCAAGTTACCCCATAATTTGTCTTACTACTGGTTCTGGAAGCCCTGGCTGTCTATAGGGTCATTTTGGAGAGAAATCCTCATTAGTTAGGTTTCTTGCAGCCTCCTGAAGTCAGGTTGTGTCTTTGCTCTCTGTCTCCTGGAGGAACCGCGGCCTTCTCGAGCAATGGACACTCTTCCAAAGGTGGCTGTGTCAGCAGGAGATGTGGCTGTTCCTCCCTCTCCCCCACCAAAGGGTGCTGTCCTCGTGCAGCGATTCCTGTGGGAAATCCCTGCTAGTTTTGAGCAAAATCAGCTACATGGTTTTGCTCATTGCAGCTCTGCCTATAGCGGGACCTTAAAGGAAGTGTTGATACAAAAGCACACAACGAGTGGATTGGAAAGGGTGGGAATCTCTAGCAAGGACAGTGAGGAGCGGGAGCTGCTTCCAGCTCTCAGCAGGATCCCAAGGAGGACCCCATCTGTCCGTGGCTTCTGTCTGCAGCTCATCTGTAGTGCTGACCAAAATATTGACAGCAAAAAGGGACATCGTACTGTGAGGGGACGAAATGGGATTTAAACATTTTCTGGAGAGAGATGTTGATTCGAAAGAAATTGCAGTGAAATGTGAAGTGGTGCCTCAAGTGAAGGGGTTGAGTCTTTTCCATCAAGTTCAATGGACTTCACAAAAATATTGGGTTTAGGATCCCTCAAAGAAAACTGTAGAATTTTAAATGGGTTCTGATGTGCGTACTGCGTTTTGCTCCCACACGCTGCTCTATAGTTACCACCCCAAGATTCTCACATTAGAATTTGACCCTCCCCATTGCAATAGCAGAATAAAATGGCCGGGCATGGCTGTGGCCACCAGCCCCAGCCTGCAAGCTGGTGTGACAGATCCTCTCATTTCCACATGAGAAATGTGCTCAGCTGCTGCAGCCTGGGGAACACGAGGCTCATTACCTTGATTACAGCAGCGTCGGAGATGCACCCTTGCTGTCAACTCCAAGGCGCTCGCTTTGCTGCCCACTCTTTTCATTCCTGCTAGTGCTTTGTCTTTCAGGCTCTATGTGAACACACAAGTGTGTTAGCTGAGTGCTCCCCATTTCTTAAAATTGCAGGGGTCTGTCTGTATTCATAGCAGAGCATTGCCTTCTCTGATTTCTTCATCCCCAAAAACTTGCAGCACACTTGCAATTTCATGTTAGACTTCACTAAATAAATATCAATAAATTGTGTCTCAGCAGATTTTACATAGCAAATAATTTAGCAATCTGTTGCTAAATAATTTGGCAATCTATTGCTGTAAACTTCTTATCAAGGAAGTTTCAGAGAGTGTGAGTTAGAGCCTGTCAGGGAACTTGTGCACCATTGATCTCCGTATTACTCAAGAAACATCTTCAGAGAAAGCTGCATCCTCCACATGGATTGCACCATTGCTTGGCTCTTCACACAGGTGAAAAGCGTAGCCCTTAGTGAACACATATGTCCTTACTGTGTTTATTCTTTTAAATAGGGTATTTTGTTATGAGAAGAACAACAGGGAGGAAATTATGAAAAAAAATGCTGATACTGAAAAAGCTCCAGGACAGCTTATTATTGCAGTTGATATAAGCACTGAGAAACCCTTTCCTTTACAGTTCAGAATACAAGGAACTGATTTTTATCTCCTGCCTCACACATTTCAGTAAGTTAGGAGTCTCAGCCTGAAATTAGCCTTAGCTCTAGAATGATGCTATGATGGCACAGCCCTGAGAGTGCTTCCAACTGAGCGTTGTGCTGCAGAGTGAGCAACAAATGAGTAGAGGCTGTTAAAAGAGGAAAGCTCATAATATCAGCCTTGGTATATAAACGTGTTGTAACTTTTTTTAATCTCGATTCCTTTTCCTAAATGCATTAGGATTGAAAAATAATATAATTGGAAAAATGCAACAGAAAGATTTGTTTTCATAGTTCATTTATAGCTAATTTCCTGTACTAGTAGTAGAGGGAAAATGATTTAGCAGTGAGCCCGGTGTGAATTCCTTATGAGAAAGCGGAAGATAAATAGCTTACTCCCACTGCCTCAAGGCTTGTGAGCGTGGATGAACTGAGTTCGTACGATCTTGGGAGCGCGTGTGTGCTTTGGTATGGAAGGCGCTGGAGGTGTTCTGCTGCTGCACGGTGTGTTTTGCATGTGCCTTCTCCAAGAAGGCAGATTAGCGATAACCCGGCCTGAGGTGTCTCCACCTTTGGAATTTCCTCGTGGCTTTTGAGGGTGTGAGCTGAAGGGACCCTACCTRGCAAAGACCTTTTGCAGCAAAAGGAACGTGGTGAGGGCCATGTGTTTTGCTCTTCCCCACTCTCCAGATGCATGCAGTGTAGTTCAATGTAGTACAAATTCACCTGCCTGATTTCTCCTTTGCATGCAGAAGGTTATTTACGTGGGAGCTGAATCCTGTATGTAAGTGCTTGGCTGCCGTGGTGCTGCTACACTAAGGCTCTTGGACACTTTCTTTCGCCCGTACCTCAGCTGTTGCTCAGCACTAGCAAGCTGGCAGTGTCTATCCGGGCATGGAGGAGCAGCTGGAAGGGGATGGAGCTTGCAGCAAACTTGGCACAGTTTTTATTTCGATATAATTTGATCTTTGCTTA
This sequence comes from Nothoprocta perdicaria, assembly GCF_003342845.1. NCBI lineage: Eukaryota > Metazoa > Chordata > Aves > Tinamiformes > Tinamidae > Nothoprocta > Nothoprocta perdicaria. The sequence continues at coordinate 1,257,427 of NW_020455049.1, forward strand.
AATGAAACAGGTTAAAAGATAGATAGGTATGTGCATAGAATGGGTAATAGACACAACATATCCCAGTCTTTTCTCATTTGCTGACTAATTAGAACATCCAGTCCCTATGAGGGGCCTGTGTTTGCTGCCCACCTTTCCTGCCATCCAGCTGTCTGGCTTGGAATACCGCTTTGCATTTCCTCCCCAACCTCTCCCAAGAAACAGCCGGAGCCACACGGCTCCCGAGCAGCTCGGACAGGCGGGACTGCGCCGCGCCTGCCCACCAGCTGCTCCTGCAGTTCTGCAAATCAAATAAACTCGTTTGCTTTCATCAGCTGCATAGGAGATGCGGTACAAACTGGGGAGCCTCGGTTATGAAAACCAGCRTGGTTACACAGCTAAACCCGCTTCTCTCTTTCGTTGGCTAAAAAAGCAGGGAAAACACACGGGCAGATCAGCCGGCGCGTTATCGTGGAGCTGGAGAGTTTAACGAGGTGTCTGTAGACAGCAGCGTGCAGCTACCTGCTGCTGGCCCTGCTGCTCCTTTGCAAGGATACCTAAGGACGAAAMCCACGGTGCTTTTAGGGATGCTCTTGCTTTTCTTGGCAGGGTGGATAGTGACTGTGGAGCTTAGACAGCATCTCTTCTGTAGCATCACTGGAAAGGGACCCACGGGTCCTTTGGAGGGCACAGGGTGGGCTCCCAGTTCAGGTGTTTTTCTTGTTCTTCAGAGCCAGGGGAGCACGTTGGAGGAACTGGCCTGCAAACCTGCTTTGATGAGTCCATACCAGAGGATTCAGCGTTTTTCACCGTATTTGTGGCCATATTAAGACTACAAAACGAGTTAGGCTGTGCACGCAAAGAGGTTCGTACTGAATGTACGAATGAAACTGCTTCCTGGTGCAGGAACAGATGGCACTGATATTTGTAAATTAATTGAAATAATATGAAGTCGCTGATGACTTAGTAGGGAAGGTCAAGGAAACTTGGAGAGGTTTGGATTTTCAGGCAGCTGGAGAAGGTTATCTTATTTGCACTGTTTCTAAACATAACTGTAAAATGACTACTACTGAAGTCTGTAACAGCCCTATTTATTTATTTTGGAAATGTGAAAGTGACATTTATATTATAGCAGGCAACAATAGTTTAATTTCTTTTCTGTCAGGCAGTAGTTTAAGAGCATGCACAGGGGTGAGCAGGCATGTGGCCCAGAGCGATCTGTCTCATCTGCTGTGTGCGGATTTCCAGAAGGGCTTGGTGAGATCCCTTGCATTTATCTAAATTCAGTGGTCAGAAATATATTTTTTCTACAACAGCATGCATTAAAGTACCTGTGCAGTGCACATGTTTTCATTATTTGTGTACTGGCCGGTTTGTGGTGGATTAAGCTGTGGCAGGAGATGCTGTTACTGAGGCAGTGCCCAGCACGGCACTGTCAGGCGCTGTTGGTTTCAAGATAGCAACCCGAGCCCTGCACTGTGCTGAGCTCTACCCCTCATCCCCTGCTGCAACACCTCTCATTTGGGAGAGCAAGATTCAACTAAACAAATTTTCCCAGTAACTTGCGTTTATATGATATTATTTACCTAGCTCTTAACCAAGAGACCCTGGTGTCCTGACCTTTATTTGCATAACTTCATTTTGCAAGCTATCCTTGCTAGAGATAACTATAACTCGACTTTCATTGTCTCTCCTTGTTCATTTTATTTAAGGCATCTGTTAGCCCTCTGGTCACCAGTATGAGCAGCAGATGAAAGGGCCCTTGCGTGTGAGCACGTGTTGATACGGGGAAGGCCGAGTACCCCCACAGAGGCAACGCTTGGGCACTCGCAGGGGTTTTGTTCCAGCAAGCAGGACATGATCAGATCCATAGCTGGTAGCTGTGGGAGCTTATAATACTCCTGGTGTGTTTAGAGTATGCCATGGAAGGTGTTATATAAATATCAGTTGCTCTCTTAGTAGCAGTAATTACTTTTTACACTTTACACTCATTTTATTCTCTTCGTAAGAAGATGCAAATGCTCCAGACTACCTTAACCTTTGAGCATCTTGATGTGATTCCCTGCAAGGGTTAACTGTACTTGTAGTTTACTGTATTAGTCCCAGTTGTATTTGACATAAAAATGTTTTTATAGCACAACCAAATACCAGCATATTTGCGGTTGCAGTCAGATGTTTTTAACTATATTGGATCTAGCCCACAATGGTTTCAGAAGATATTTCCATTGTTTTAGCCAGATTTAGAGAGGCTGGATTAAGCTATGGCACACCAAGCCCAGTGGTGTTTACAGATGTCAGCATCAGTCTTAAAGGGAAAAGAATATGATGTTCCATAAACCTTTATACAGAAATAAATACCTCACAGCAAAAATGTTTTTCTAAGATCGGTTACTATTTCAGCTGTAATGACCTGCTTCGAGAAGGTCAGGGGCCAAATTCTTCTCTCATTTACCCTGGCCTAAATCCATAGCAGCCTAAGTGCTGAATGTGGGCCTGGGAGTGTCCTACTCGGGAGTTAATTTTCCCCTCACCCGCAATGTTTTAATGCAATCATTTCTATTTGAATTATTAATTTAGCAAAGTCTCCTGTGCATAAGATAGGTTGTGATAAACAGCACACCGTGGAAAAGGAATTGAAGCAGAGCTGCRGGGCACGGCGCCGTGCCCAGCAAAGCTCAGTTTGTCTCCGCCTAAACAGAAAACTGCTCGTGTTGAACTGCCAGAAAAGGTGGGTCAGGTAGGAAATGTTAAGATGCTTAAGCTGGATAGGTAGGTCAGTAATACTGCTGTGGTAGGTCAGTGCTCTGCTGCAGCTTTACACGTGTCCCAGATCCCAGAAATCTTCAGCTCATGATTCCCAGTRCAAACAGCCTCCAGCCTCGGTCTGCTTGCTGAATTGCGCTGAGCAAAAGTTCTGGTTTGTCTGTGTTCCTAATTGCCACAGTTCACTTCCAGATTTAAACTTTACAGACTTTTCCCTGTGTCATCTTTARCTCTGAGTCACAATTAGTATTTCTACTCTTTGCTGCTAGGCAGGAACAGCTCTTTTAAGGAAAGATGCCCTATTAGCAATTTAAAAAAACAGAAAAATGTTGCATGTATGAAGGCTAATTTGTGAAAATCACCTACTCGGCTTCCACGTGTGCAGTGCAAGTCTGGYGTCCGCACCGCTCGCCTCCGGGTGCCAGGGCTGGAGTTTCTGTGCTACGGCAGCTGACCRATCACTTGACACCCAAATTCATGTTAAAATGGGACCCTTGCTAGAAGATTTTTGTGCTGTGTTTATTTGAGTACACTCTGTGCCCTGGTCACTGGCAAAGGGGACAAAGTGAGATTTGGCAGGGCTGGTTTTGCAGCACTGTGGCACTGAGCAGTACAGAACTGCTTGAGTTTATCCTCACCCATGCAGGTTATTAGCAGATAGTTTCTATATTAAAACCTCGTAAGATTTTGTTTTGTTTTGTTTTTTGAAATGCAATGGATAAGTTTCTCTCAAGTAACTGTTCCTGTCTAATTTAAACATGACATAAATACAGTAACAAGTGAGAGGACTTTTATTGTAGTTTTAATTCAACCCAGAGCACAATATATATAACCACTGAGAGCAGAACCACAGCTTGACAGGCTCAGATCTGGCTCTTCCCTAATCCTGTGGACTCTCTGCGAAACTCTAATGGAAAAATACACAGGAAAGGATGGGCTGAGATGAAATCAAGCCGTCTGCAGCTCTGCAGAGATACTGCTCCTCTTGGGGAGGGCTCAGGGTGGCAGGAGCACCTAACAATGCTGAAGAAGCCAAAGATTGCAACTCAGCATCCCAAACTGGATGTGGAAAGCTGCCTGCTTTTCCAGCCCTCTACTCCCTGTCCTGGAAGCGGGGCTGACTTCAGAGCACTGCTGCCATTTGGTGTTGCCAGTGCTGGGCGAGAGGCCGGCCACTCTGGGCACGTTTATGGTGGCGTTTGCGGCACCAGATGGATTTCAATCCAGATGTCCCAGCAGCTGCTGGCAAGGCGTGCTGCACAGGATGGTTACTTCTTGCTTCCCAGTCGCATGCTCTGAACCCAAGTTTTGGGCTCAGAGATGCAGGGCAGGCCGTGTATGCAACGTTGTCCTTCAGCCAGACTCCAGTCGTTGGGCTACTTTGCAAACGTGTCAGTCACACTCTTCCACAGAGCCTGCAGTCGGTCTCTAGGTCTTTGCTTTGTATCACACCCATTCGAGGGGTCTCCTGGTGCCCGCCCAACTCAGCCACAGTAGAGCCCTCCCTGTAGTGCTCCGATATTGGGAGAAGTCCCGGCTTTATGCACATGTGTCTGAGTAGAGTACCTAATGCAGTTAGAATTAGMAGTTGTACTGAAAGATGTTAAGTTACTCTGCTGCATTAGGAAAGTGATGCAGATTCAGTTTCTGAACGTCCTAGGTAGTGCAAAGAAGCACAGATCTGCCAAGTTCAATTAAGAGCAGCTTGGGTAGGAGTTGAGTATTTCCATGGCAAGTCACCATGTCCTCACCTTCTCAAAATTCCTCCTGAACAAGTGTTTCTGAGAAGGTATCAGTCCACATTTGGTCTTTTTTCCCTTGTTTGGATAAAAAGGTGTGTCCATATCTGGTGTGGTTATTTTGGGCTGAGGGTTTTATTTTCTGATTACAGGCATTCCTAACTATCAATACTGAAAAGCAAAACAGTGGTGGTAGTTGAGGCGAGTCCAGCCTTGCTCTGTGCAGAACGGTGTAAACAGCAGATATCACAGAGTGTCTCCTTGGGTTCCTCCATAAGAGCAATTGCCCTGGGTCACATCGGGCACAACGTGCTCCCTGCTGTGCACTGCGCTTCTGCCGCCTCCTGCCTTGCTTGGTGAAGGGCTCTCCAAGCCYTGCAAGCACTGGGGCTTGTCAGGGGTTCCTTGGCACCTGCTCTCGGGGCTCCTGTTGACCCCATGCTCATAGGTTTGATCCAAACAGCCAGGATATGGAAGCAAGTGAAGCCTCTTACAGCAAGTCTTCTGCTAGAAATGTGCATTTGGGGATTTTGCCCAGAAAAGACCTATCAGTTGCCTAGTTCTCAGACGCAAAAGAAAGAAGGAGGAGAAGGAAAAAAAAAAAAAAAAAAAAGACAAAAGCTATCTGCAAGTTCTGGCAACAGCCCAATTTACAAGAGCATTTGGCCATTTAGCCCCAGCTCTGACCTCTTTGAAATCACTGTCTAACTTCCCATTGCCTGGATTTTCTCCGAGTCTCTAGTCTCAGCTGTTGATGGAAGATATAGTAAATAATGTTGGACACTTGAAAACCCCAGATTAATTCTATGTAAACGTCATACAGGTCAAGGAAGATTGTGTTTCATGTTATTTACTGATACAGGGCAGCATTACCCGGTGGAATTTGAACATCCTATGCTCTAACATCCCGGTTCATTTGGCACTCCTTAATGGAAAACACGGAGCAATTATATGCAGACAATGCTGTAATGGAAAATAATTGAAGACAGCCATGGTTTGGGTTTGGGGATTTTTTCTTTCTTTTCTTGTTTTTTTTTTTTTTTTTTTTTTTTTTTTTTTTTTTTTTTTAAACAATACATGCCAGGTCCTGCATGCAAGGATCCTTTTTTTCTTCCCCAGCATAAATGCCGCCAGTGTTTGAGCCACATACGAAACCACAGTTCTGGGACTCCAACTTCACAGCCAGCTAGAAATGACCAAAACAACATCTGCTACAGTTAGACTCCAAGAGTATTTTTTCACTTTGAGCTCCTTTCTCTGCTCAAATCGCCCTGAGTGGAGTTAGTGTTTTGAAACTGTTTTATCCCACTAAATGGACAACTTGATGGTTTTCTGAATTTCAGCAATGGATTTGTGTGGAAATCCATGACATAAAAATGGATAAAGTGTATGTGTGCCTAAGTCTGTGTGTGCATAATATCCAAAGCGTTTCTTGTTATGTCTTCCCCGGAGCTGCAGCAGTTCAAGCGGGCTCCTTTGAAGTTAGCGCGCGCTTGACGTTCCCTTGCTTTTTATGGTTTGAAACACCAGTGTTTACCTCTGCGTAAGTGAAGCTGTCGACACGGTGCTTCTGATCCTAATGTGACATATATGCCTATTCTTGTTGCTCTTGTTGTTATTAATAGGAATAATATTGCTTGACTTATGGTGGCACCTCGAGGCCCAGCCCTCGTCTTGCTGGGTTTTTGCAAACATAGATGAAGAGAGAGCCCCTTCCCAGACATCAGGTGCATTAGACAGGAACAGGGAAGAGCTGAGAGGGTATAGAAAAGCTGAGGGGTATAGAAAAGCTGAACTAAAGGGATTGATGCCCCATCTGATGTAGATGCTTCATCCTTAGAGGAACAAGGATTAACCGAGGCTGGTAGTTGAGGAGAGTGCAGTGCACCTGAGGGCTGTTGCGGGTTGAAGCCCCTCTCCCTCTCCATGCAAGCAGAGATTTGGGCCATGCTCAGCAACCTGCCATGGGCCTGACTTCCCTTCACTCCCCTTGGACATATTCCCTTTCCAGGGCTCGTTCAAAGAAGCCCCTGCAGGCCTGGTTTGGGTTTAGCGTCCTGAAAGTAAAATGCCGCGCCTGGCTTCACGGCCTAAGCCTCAGGCTCGAGGCACGTGGTGGCAAATTGAAGCCAGACATCATGGGGGCCGTATCAAGGCCAGTGAGGCTGGATCAGCACGGTTTGTGCTGCAGCCAGCGAGGACATGAAGGCAGGACACGGAGCGTGAGACGCCCCAGCGCCGCGTGGGGCCGCGTGTCTCCTAGCGCTGGGCCTGGGCGGCCGGTCGCGAGGCGCCTCCTGCCTCACCCCGGCTCGCGCCCGCGCCGCCACCACAGGCAGCTGGGGCAGTAACAGCCTCGAAACCACTGGGCTGCCATCCAAAGTTAACAAAACATGGTTTCTCGTGTTCTCCTAATCACATTAGTAGAGCATCACTACGTGTTGGTTACAGTGRGCCTGAAACCGATTCATGGCTTAGCAGTGGCTTACATTGCTTGCTGATGCTCTTCAGCGTGAGGACAGCTGAGGTTCGAGAGAGGCTCTGGGTGAGGATCTTCTCCTCGGAGTTGGTTCATGTGGTTAAAAGGAAGCTGAGTTACAAAGACTCCATCTTCTAAAGAATCGGTGGCTATGTACATGTAAATTTTTCTTAAAGCAAAAACTGGGGGAGTTCTGAGAAGAATTTGTTTCAAGAATGGGAGGTTTTACATATGAGGAGGAGTTTATTTTGTATTGGAATTTATGGTATTTTATGTTTTAATTCTGCTTACGCAAACGCTTTGACATTTTGAAAACTGTGGTAGCCTTGTTCGTGTACATCAGCCTCCCCTTCCACGTTGAGCCATCCAGAACAGCCCTCCATCATCCCTTAGGATGCTGTGTAATGAGTTTTATACTCACAATGTTAGGGGAAGTTCAAGAACTTGCTCTCCTTCCTAGTGTGCCAAAAAAGGTATTTGTGTCAGAACCAGGACACTGAAAGACCTTGCAGAAGTACCTGCTGATGTAGTTTTCACACCTCTTTCAGTAACTTAAAGCTGCTCTTGGGAGTAGCTTGTGTTGTAAAACATTGCATGAAGAGTAGGATCCACTAAATTGCAGTTTATGGGAACGAAGTCTCATTGTTATCATTCCCCTAAGCCCATTAAAGAATACATATATGCCCATATTTTAATTATTCCTGTATCTAATTATGCTTAAGTTATTTCACCAACAGATAGATAGTTTTATTGCATTATATTTTGTCTATGTGCTGATCATTGTCATAGGAGCATGAGGCAGGAGTTAGAACAAGCTGCAAGTGCTCTTCTTGCAGTGCCTTGTGTTGGTGGAAACGAAGGCAGGAAATCCAGCCTCCTGCTGTGACAGATTAATAAATTACAGCCTGGTTCTGAGCTGCAGAATTTATGGATGGCTTTTTCTCTTCAAAAACTGAGTTTTCACCCAAATCCTGCAGGGGAAGACGACATTTTGTTGCATAGGACTGACTGGCACAGACCCAACGTGCTGATGATACACTTTGCATATGCCAGACGAGCAATGATGGGTTGTGTTGGAAGCTCTTGGAAATGGTTTTGTGTGGAAAGGGATCTCAGCATTTGAGCCTGCAGCTGCCTGAGGAGCGAGAAGTCCATCTGGCCTCGTAGCTGGAGCACTAATGGAAGTGATTAGGGAATTGCCAACACGGCAAGCAACAGCCTCCCTGGTGGCACCGGCTTTGATTGATTTTATGCAGTGCTGAGAGGCTCCATGTTTCGTACCCAGACACTCCTCGCTTGGGATCAGAGGTTATGGGGATAGGAGGGCAGGAGCGCTGTGATATCTTCATTACCCTATGGAAAAAAAAGCCAAATGTGCTGAGCACCAGCGCTGCCACCACAGCTGCCATTGGCATCGCTCCGGAGCCGCGCGCTTGCCAAGCGTCTTGGCTGGTGGTGCCTTTCCTGGCAGTTGGAGCCATCGAGASGGGGAGGGAGACAAAAGGAACTGGTGGGAGGTGTGAGGCGAGCCAGGCCGGGGACTGGCACCGGCGCGCTGGGAGCAGCGACGGCTTCGGCAGGGCTGCTTGTGCCCGCAGGGGCTGCACCGCGGTGCCCTCAGGACATGGGCTGGGCGCATGTTGGTCGCTCTGGCGCTTGGGTCCTCACAGATCCTATCCGATGGCAGCAGAGAAGCATTAGCCAAGATTTAAAGTGTGAGCGAGGGGTCAGCGGGAGCACTGGGCCACAGTAGAGTTGGAAGCGTCTGCCGCYCCGCTCCTCCTTATGCACAGAGGCCCCCGCCGCCTTGGAGCCCCGCGGCGGGGAGAAATATAATAATGTCACGTGTCACGCGGGGAGATGCTGTGCTTATTAATGCTCCGAGGTACCTGCAATTTTGAAGAATAATGTTTTGTGCTGGGAAGGAGGGAGGCTCTTTTAAGGCCATCTGGTTTTGATCAGCGCGAGCTGTGCTCGAGGCAGGTCACCGCGTGGCGCATGGGGAGGCAGGGAGGGCTCGCAGCGAGCCCCAGCTAATCCTGCAGACTGAGGGATCAGCACAAATCGCTGCGTACGGTGTTCAGAGCAAGCAACGCGAGGCGTCTGACGAACTTGGGAACGGCCTCRCTGCAGCTACTTGCTCCTTTATTCAAGAGCACTTCCCAGGCTGTCGTCTCCRTTTGTGCTGCCCCATTTCTGCCCCACCATAGGCGTCAACTAAAGGGAAGTTTCTCTTCTTTTTGTTTCCCCGCTGTTAGTAAATTGTAAGTTGGGTTTTGTTCCATGCTGCTTGCCCGAAGTGGGAAGGGGCCACGCAGAGGACGACTGTGATCRCAGTCGGATCCACAGGAGTCCCCGCACCTCAACAGCACCAGCAGACAGGGCTTGGCTGGAGATGGTGCCATTAGACGTGTGGCAGCTCCACCAAGGGCTTAGTGGTGGCGACGGGAATGAACTCCTATCGCTTACCTAGTGTGCTGGAAGCTCCTATGGCCAGGAGATACAGGCATGTGTGCTGCAGAAGGCATTAAGGAAAGACACTTTTGGGGAATATCAGACATGCGTGGGTCTTTTCTCTCTTAAAAACTTTTTTTTTCTTGCGTTTACTGTGCATCTGCTCTTATACAACAGTGTCCTCTAGAGGAACAAATATGGGACAGAGAGAAAGAGGTCCTGAGTTCTGCTCCTCGCTTGGTCATTGAGTTTCCTTGCCTTGATAGGAAAACATCTCAGCTGCTTTCTTCCTAGCGCTGACATGAAATGCACCTGTTTCAAAGCATAGCTATGGATATATGTTAACTACAGCTTCCCTGCTGCCCATATATTTTTGGTAACAAAAGCATATTACAAAACATCGAGGTCTTATTGATCTTTCCTTTCCTCAGCACACTGTAATTCTGACCTCACTGGCATTYCTTTCGGTGCCAGGTTTCTCCTGTCTCCTTCTATTTCCTATCACCCTTCCATTTGTATTTCTTGCTTACCAGAGAGCTGCTTCATCTCCCTTCCTGCATTTCAAAGCCAAGGCCCTGACGTTGCGTGGGGTGATACAGCCCTGGTAGGGGCCAAAGCAAGACAGGAACAGGGTGTAGGGCTTAGTAGCTCACACGAGACTCCACTGAACTTGCTTTCAGCTATTTCCTCAAACAAAGGAATTACTGAATGCCTCCCAATAAGGCCAGTGTCCTGACTTTTTTTCCAGTGTTTTATGGCTGTCAATAATCAGATTCAGGAACGTAGGACCAGAAAGAACCACCTTCTGTCTTTGAGGAAAATCTCCTGGTCATAACCATGAGGGATGCCCGGTTCAGAAGTGYGCAGGCCTTCCATCCTAGAATCATAGGACTCAAAATACTTCCTACTACCCTCTGTAATACTCCAGAGGAACATACGAGGAGAAACCAAGACAGAGAGCGAATAGTTCTCCATGGCCACCACAAGCTATGAAAGCTTGAAGCTTAAATTTAATTCAGTAGAAATGTACCATGAATAGAGCTGTATTGTCCTTTTTTCAAGAAGTTTTCTATTAAGGTTAAGCACTCTTTACCATAATACCTTTAAACTCCATCTTAAAGTTTTAGACATCTTGTCATCATTAGCCTAATGTGGAGGAGATTGCACAACTTTGTTCTTCAGACAGCTAGAGACCTTTAGTTTAGCTGTATTTATTTGTGAGCAGTTTATTACTATTTGACCTTATATTCTCTTAATATGTGTATGTGTGTGTGTATATATATATTTATATATATATATTTTTTTATATATATATATATATATATATAAAGGGTCATCAAAATATCTCTTTTAAGCCTTTGCTTTAAGGAGCTGAACAAGAAAAGTTCTCCTAATTTCCTATCATGGGTTGCACGCTCTCCCTTACTTACTCCTGTTATCCCTCTTTGAAGCACAGTTTCTTTTAAAATATAGTAGTCTTGAAAACACCTGGAAAGAAAAGGTTGTTGAGGAAACCTGTGACTGTGAATGCTCAGTAGGTTGTGCACATGCTYGTGTATTCAAATGCAGAGGTGGTGTGCTCACACACAAATCTTAACAGGTTTTTTAGAAGGAAAGGGAAAAAAAATGTAAAGTTTAGGGGCTCCACCAAGTTCTTATGATGCGCTTGGGCTGGAAGACCTCTTGGAGTCCACATCTGCTGAGTGTAAAGAGCAAGACATCTGACCTAAGAGCTCCGGATGGCTGGCTTTTTAGGATGTTGGTGTGTGCCCATGCAGGTATGGCTACCAGCAAAATACTGTAACAACATAAAGAAACCTGAGAATCAGGCGTGTTCTTATCATGTCACTTTGCTCAAGTCATCCGAAAGCATTTTATAAAACATAAGGGTCTTATTAATGCTTTCAACATTGTCAGAACCAGTAAAATCTGTGCATGCTGCCCCATTCCATTTTTCATTTTGCCTTTTTAAGCCTTTTAAAAATGTGTATGGCTTAAACGCTCATATAGCTGTCAGTACTTTCCTCTGATTTCATTACCTGTGAATTCTTGATAGTAAACTGTACACTGAAACTAATACATTGTGGAAGACTTAAAATGGTATTCTGGATGACTTCTCCTGAGTCACCTTGTTAAGGCAGTCAACACTTATTAAAATATAAGTAGTGTAAATACATGTGACCTTATTCTGCTCTGTATATACTTAAAGGCTACCTGAGTTATGGGCTTGATTCTGCAATCGCATCTGTGCTAGCATAGACTTCTATAGGTATATGCAGAGTCATTCAGTCTAGCAGAGTTTGTGCAACCAGCGGTTCTGTAATCCTGATCAAATTTAATAGCCAAAATCGAGTCTAACTGTAAATCAGCAGACGTGAAATATATACCTTGCCTGCCCCACAGAAATAAGGGGGCTGTGCRTTCCTGTACCCTACCCCAATCATTTTTACATATATCTGAAAGCCAAATCAAATTCTAAATGAGTGTAAAACCAACCTGCAAATTGCCTGCTGGCACTTTAGATGCTCTTAGGTGCCACCCAATTATAGAGAGTGCACAAACCCAAAATTGAATCATCAGCAGCATTTTTTTCCTACTTCAAAGGCTGATTCTGGTACAATTTAGGGCAATTTGAAGCATGATTAGCAGAGGGAAAGGCAGTGAAATTCTGTTCGAAAACGCCCTWTTATTGTTATTCCATACCTTCTCTTAACAACCTTTTGTGTGTCAGACTTTTTCACTGGATGCCCATGTTTCTTCATTAATATCTCACATTCAGCTCCACCTACTTAAGCTTTGGTGTGACCCGTGCTCATCTAGGAACAAGGCCGTGGGAAGGAGGAGGGCAAGCTGAGCCGGGCTTGATCCTTGCTCTTGTGTTCCTAGTTGAYTGATTTTGTTCAAGGCTTAGCTTAACTTTGTGCTTCCAGGTTCTCAAGTGCTTGCGTTTTAACACTACAGCTTTCCCTAAGGAGTGCCATTCCCTCTCACAACCCAGACAGCATGAATGAGAAGTTTTAATAATTTGTAAATTTGTACTAGACTARATGTACTAGACTATCTAGTTGGACATTTGCCTTCAGTTTTTAAACACTTGCTTTAGCTGCCATGAGTGATGGGCATTGGTAAAAGGTCTCCTGACTAATGAAAACAGTGGGTTTTGTGTTTCTGTACTGTTTTGCTCCACTTTTTTCAAACTTTTCTTTCCTCCTGTGTCAAATGAAGAAGCAAGGGCGGTTTTACCTTCCTCAGGGCTCCAGAAGAGATYGGGTTGTTCAGTGACCTTTCGGGGGATAGTGCCAGATTCAGCAGGCTTAGCCTTAGCATCTGTTGTGTGCTGAGCGTGCAGGGCTTTTTAGTTGCATATCTGCATTTTAGGTAGGAAACAAGTTAACCCTAGAAAACTTAGTTTTGAAAAATTTTGCAGTGTGCACAGTAGCTGAATTCATAAAATTTGCTCTGCGTTTAGAGGGAGAAAATGTGCAGAAGCCGGTGGACATAGGGGTTTTGCAAAGCAAATGAAAAGGCGGTTTCATTTTTACTGTGCAGTTTTCAGCGGATTCCGGGCTGATTTTTCATGCCYTTTTGTGTGTGTTTCTCAAAGCTCAAGGCTGCTGGATTTCCCGTGCTGGGCACCCAGGCTTTGTTGCTGTTAAGCACCCGCACTGCTTCCTGAGTTGCATTTTCAACCCGTAGTGAAAATGCAAAAATCAGCAGGGCCCGGGGATGAGCGCAAATTGCAAAGACCAGYGAATACCCAGGGAAGTCTGTGCGACAGAGCTGATGGTTCACGTCACTTGATAAATACTCAGTGCTAGTACTACAAAACAAACACCGCCGTTAATCAGAAGCGACGGCCACAGGTTGGAAGCCTCCAATGAGCAACTGTAGAAGGATTTTTCAGGACGGCCTCAGCCTGTTGATGTATCTCGCCATAAAATCTTTCCGTATTCATATTTGTTTTTTGGCTGCAGAAGTTAAACAGTGGTCTGGCTGCTAGTACAAAGTGTTCTGTCTCCGTTCCCCTCCTGACTTCCTGCATTTCCATGGCTCCGAAGCGAGGGAGGAGTTCGGAGACGGAGCAGAATCAAATGCAGGTGGGGATTATGTGCTCAGCAGCCAAGACAAACAGCGCTCGCTCTGTCTTCTGCCTTCCCCCCCCCCAAACTGTCCTACATTTGAAGCATTTGCAACTGCTGCTGCATTGCAGTGGTGCCGTTTCTTCATCCCCCTCTTCCAGAGAGAACCAGGCCTCGTTGTTTCCTTACACTCTCTCCCTGCAAAGACCTTTTTATTCCTCCTAAAAGTTCAGTTTTAAAATTAAAAAAAAAAAACACAGTGAATAATAGATCTGTGCTAAACCCGGATAACAAAGCCAGGAGAAACTTGGCTGGAGTTCAGCATTGTTACAAACTCCAAGCCCGGTCCAGGTGTGTGGAAAATTTTGTGACTGCTCTGGAGGCTGCTGAGCACAACTGGGTCCTGGAGAGCTCGAGACAGAGGTGGTGGCTGCCTTGGTGTGGCAGCCCAGGGCCGCTCCAGGCCCCTTGGGGCCTCCAACTCCAACTGAAGGGCACCTGCCTTTACCCAAAGGTTACCTGTTTACCCAAAGAATTATTAATTATAAAAATCCACAGATTCATTTTTTTTGTCGGAAAAACATGCTGAAATTTTGCAGCTGAGATCATTAGTGCTTTTCCTTCATCCCACTTACTTTGGTGAAAAAAGTCACACTGTAATGGAGGAGACGGAGCATCTTCTGTCTCATCTTTCTGTGGGCTGACTTGTCTGTCCTTCTGTGCAGCATTTTTCCACCTGATCTTGTGCCAGGGTCCAGCTCTGCTGCCCCACCAGGGTCYGTCCTTCCAGTTACTGAGTATCACAAAATGTGGACGTGTAACAAATACGACACTGCAGATATGTTTTATCCTTAAAAATAACTGAGGGCCCCGGATTTTCTCCGTGTTAGCTCACTGTGACTGCAGGTAGAGAGATTGGCCCTGCTGTATCATAAAGGGTGCTGGTTCCTTAGGTCTTTGGCGTGTCCTTGAACCTAAAATACGAGTCATCACTTCGGAAAGCACAAACCTGTGATGGCAGCTCTCGTGTTTCGGGGATACATCAGGGAACTGTGAGCAGGGCCTCCGAGTAACATCCCACCACTACCTGTCCTGGCCAGGTTGTCCTGCCTGCTTCCCATGGCATCCCCTGTGGGAATGTGGAGCCGAGGATCACCTTGCAGGAAACCAAAGTCTTCATCAGGTTGTTTCTCCTGTGATCTTGATAGCTCAGGGCCTTTTATAGCAAAATGTGAAGTCCCACAGGGCTTTTCAGCTAGAAAAAATGTTTCCCTCCACTGCGGTTCTGCACTTGCTGCGAGGTGGCAGGGGATGTAACTTGGGCGGGCGCAGGGAGGAGTTCTTGCTGGAGTTTTTTTGCTGTACAGATCTATATCTGTAATATTTCAGTACATGAACTACCCGTTCAATGCCCATCCCAGCGTTTTCTGCATTGCTAAAAGTATCTTAAGTGTTTTAGAAGGACATCCCAAGAAGGCTGGGCACGTGAAAGGGCTGCAGCTAAACTTTTTGTGGTGGTGTCCTCACACAAACAGAAATATCTTGCTGCTTCCTAGCTAAAAAAACAGGTCCTTTTGACTCTTCTGCTTTAATAGCATCTAATGAGAGCTTAACCTGCTGCAAGGGAGCAGCTCTAAGTAGCAAGGGCTAGAAGAAAAAACAGTGTCTACTGAGAGAGCCTGAGCCAAAGATTCTTGTGTAAGCTCTGCCGTTCTGCTGCTTTCCCTGGGCTCAGCAGGACACTAGCAAAGGCAATGAGTGTCTGATGAAATGCAGACCAAAACTCCCCAATATTAGCAGAGAGCTTCCAGTATCCATAACTGCATCCTTTTTTGAACGCTTTCGCCAGTAATTTTAAAGGTTGGTTATTAGGCCTCTTTTTTAATGCTTTCTTTTCTTTTGTTTTTATGATATTCTAGCTTAACAGAGTTGTTTTTAAGTCTTGTTTAACTTTGCTCTATGAACTCAATTTGGAAGAATTTAACTTGTCAAATTCTATTACAGTGAAGGTCTTCTTTCCTGCTTCCCAAATTAGTGCACTAGAATTGCAAAAGCTCTAGGGGAAGAGACAAAATGCTATTAAGTAAGTGATGAAATTGCTCCTAGGGACATTAAAAAATGGTTTTTGTTTGCCTGTTATTTATTAACAAAATGTAATGCCAATTTGATACTGCTTCGTTTTAAAACTCAGCAGTAATACCACAGTGTATGTCTAACTGGTTACATTAATGGGTCTGCCTAGAACAGTTYTTTTGTGATCAGTCTCTTCTTTGTTTGCAGAACCGTCTCAGAAYGTGAAAGACTTTTGTACAAAACCAAGCTGTAAATTTACTCCAGAAGTACATTTTATGTGGCCCCCTGTAACGGACATGTCTTCTGTAGGGCCGGTCGAGAGCTTGCTGGGGTGCTAAATGTGGGCATCGGTGGTGCCAGGTCTGCCCCACCAGCAGCTTTGCTCTGCAGACCCACCTGCGTTGCACTGGGTTACTTGCTGATGAAGGGAAAGCCGTGATTTCCCCAAATTAACCTCAAAAACTATCTGCACTTAGTAATGTAGTCATGGAATGTGGGCTCATTCCATGCAAGTTTATGCATCTGTCACCTAAAGCTTCCTCTGRACCTCTGAAGGTTGCCCCACTGGTGGCACTGGGAATCCAGAACAATTCTGCTTCTGACATAAAGCGTTTTTGAGGAGGATGAGTCCCGGCCTTAGTCTCATCATGCCYCAGCTCCCCACTCATCACAAGACTGGATGTATGGATCAGATAACAGGTCTATCTAGCCCACAGAGCAAGCCTGTGATGAAACCTTCTCCTATGTAAACCTTCTCCCCTATGTAAACTRTGAGTGAAGGGCAGAGCTTCAAGGTGTCCCCCTGCACGGTAYGGTCAACTCAGTTTTAAGAGTCAGGGAAGCTAAACTAGGTGGTAATAGCAATCCTGTAAGTTTCTGTGAGAGATTGAAGACTGCAGTTTGAGTCCAAAGAAGCTCTGTGATTTTCAATTGCATTTGAACTTCCTAGAATGCACATGAGTTTTATGAGCAAGTAATCTTTGCTTGACTTCTATGAAAAAATACAATTTTTGTCAACCATGATAGAATAAATGTATTGTGGGCTATAATGGACATCCTTACAGTTAAGTATTGTGGCCTTCTCACCRGGTACATTTCAACTGGTTATGCCTGTTTGACTGGGAAAATAGTGCCTGCATTTTAAGATAGGTCTTTTAACTTTAACTAAAGACTTAAGGCCTTTAAGATGCAGAGCATTGCACACATGCTTCTGCATCTGCTGAGTATTTTTATGGAAGCGTGATGTGGATGGTGCCCTCTGAAAGGGGAAGAAGAACACACAGGCCAAATACTCGCATTCATTCAGAGCAGCCTGCTGTGTGGAATGGACCATACCTTGGTCCATGGGTGCAGTGGGCAAAGGACGTCTTGGGTCTTCACCGGTTGAGTTGCCCGGTGTTTGACGTGGCGCTTTGCCACCGCACAGCCCATGCTCCGAGCTCCTGTGCGTGTCCTTGGGCRTTAACCAGTGACTGGCTCTCATCTTCGTAGTGCTGGGAGCTTCTCCGGGTATCCCTGCAGGAAAAAGCATGCGGGAGAGTCAGAAGGGTGAGTTGCAGAGAAAGCTCTTGGAGACCCAGCGAGTGAGTTCATGGTCCCAGCTCTTAGTTTGCCCACGGCAAGTGGGCAAGTTGTGACCTGGCATCTGAGGCCTACTCCTAGCACGGCAAGCTCTTCCTATGCGAMCATGGGCAAAACACTTGTCTGCTTTTCCTCCCTTTATCTCTCTTGTCTACTTGGTCTCTCAGGAAACTTTTTAAAAGCAGAGACTGTATCTTGCTCTGTGTTTGTACAGGGCCTCAGGCTTCCTGAAGTCTCAAAGGTGCTGTTGTAGCAGCAACAATAAATGTTAGAGAGGTATAAGAATCTGGCCCAGCTCATCACTGTCTGTTTTCAGATGACAAATCAGCAGTGTGAAGGAAGGCAGCTGAGCGATTAGAGCTGTGACTATTTGCTGAACTCCCTAGCTTCTGCTCCTGGGTTTGGCACTGCCAGGCTTGGTAATAAGAGCTGCTTAAGAATTTTCCAGCAACGTGCTCTTGGTCTTTCTCCCTTAGAGAGTGTCAAATGAGTAAAAATCAAAAGGAGAAAGAAAAAAAAAAACACCCAATAATGTGCCCGTTTCAACATAGCTTTAATGGGAAGATGATTCTCAGGCCCAGGTTGGAATTCCTGGAAAACYGGAAGGAGAAAGGCCTCCTCCTCCTAGCTCACTTAGAGGAGCCAGTAGCGTCGGGATGCGTCCTAGGAGAGGCTCTCTGCTCAGTGGGTGCCCTGCCGTTGCACCTTGCATAAAGAAGAGTGTCTGGGGCTTGGTAATGTCCTGCTGAAATTGAAACAAATAGGTCATGGAGAGTCTAAATTTAACCGTAAAGCTGCCATATTTCTGAATACTTCTGTCTGACTTACTAAGACGATGACTGGTGATGATGCTTGTTGCATGAATCCACCCACTGAATTACCAAATGATTTCTGTTTGCTTTATTCTGCTTTTCTTAGAAAAGRCTCCCTTGACAGCCAGGTGTTTCTTTCTAAGACTGTAATCAGAGCCTGGAGTAGCTTGGAACTGTCACATTTCCACCAAAAATATTTCATTAACATGATGTTTATATCTTTGGTTAATGAGACTTCTAGAGATCTTACATATACTGGGATCTATCTTTTCTTCAGAAGCAGAAGGGAGAGGATTTTGCCTCTGTTTCTTCTTGCTTGGAGGATCAACCATTTAACAAAAGACTTAGAAACTTGGAGCTGCAATGGTGCCCAAGTCACTATAGTCAGTTAATTATGTAGGGTGCAGTTTAATAAAATCAGCCACTTACAAAATTGTCTTTATTCATGCATTTCAGTCCAGTGAAGATTTTTTGGTCCCTTGTTCTCCCCAAAACCTGCAATCTCCCTCACAGTTTAACTTTCAAAGTATTCACAGTATCACAAAGAAGCAAATTGTTGGTTTGTGCATGGCAGTTTTGAACTAAGTTTTTCTTTTCCAGTGCAAAGGATGGAAAAGGATGAGGACTTTTACCCTCTCTCATGTGAGCATTATGAAACTGTTTCTATCTTCTGCTGAGTTGTGCACTGCAAAAATGTGTTCCTTCAGCTAATTCTGTGATTAGTAGGAAGACCAGAGATTGATGGATTATGGGTTCGACTYGAAATCTTTTAAGATCTTCCCTGATTTTCATAAATGCCTTTTTAAAAGAATGAATATTTGGTAAACCAGTCCTCTGGGTCCGAACTCTCCYGGAATTTGAGAAATATAACATAGTTAAGAACTGTGAGTAAAGTTTGATCCTGAAGGCCTAATTTCATGGAATTTCTGTGTTCCTCAGCTCCAGAGTTTGCTTTAGAGTCAATCTCTGTGTAAAAAAACGTGAGACTTTACAGTGCTGCATCATAATTTTACAGTCAGAATTTGCAGGATGTATCACAATGAATTTTCTTCATATGAAAAGTGGATTGAAGCACGACTGGCCTGTAGGTTGCATTTCTCRGTTAACATGGTGTGTAATTACATAAATTTTTCATATAAATTGCCAACTCTTGTTACATAAAACACACAAAATTAATACAGCCCTGCAGTATCCAGACTACAGTGGTCCCCCACTGCTGCTCTAACCATTTAACTAGTCAAGTAGTGTTTTAAAGTCCTGGACTTCTCTAGTGCTCATTTTCCATGCGAGCAATAGTATCTGACATGGCTGGAAATGTGATCTGCTAAGAGGAGCAGATGTTCTTCAAGGTAATCTCCATTTTAAAACCACTTCCACCCACAAAAGAGGTTCCAAAGTTCTTACTGTGAGTGAAAGAAATTATAATGAAGTATTTTCTTTTTTAGCTTAATTTGATTTACTGATGGCACAGCTTTATATTCTTGGAAGTTCTGAAGTTGATGAAAACCAGGTTATTCTTGGGTGTTTCTTGGCAAGTGATTCCCTTGCCTGTGCACACCGTTGCCAGTAATCTAGATCAGTCCTCCTCCAGAAGAGAGGAACTGGGTCATATCCAGAACAAATTAGCACTGTACCAGGCTGAAGTTACCACATTTTTGTTTTCATGGATGACTCTTGCAGAGTCTTTAGCAAGAAGATCTTCACAGATTAAGTCATTTTCTAAAAGTATGGTGTGTGCAACCACTGGAAGTGCAATTTATTAATATATGTGTAACATATGTAGTGCTTGTTAATATATGAAATAGGAAGGTACATGAGAGCTCTGTTAAAGGTTTATGCTCAGATTTTGAGTAGACCAAGCGACAGAACTTCCCTGGAAGTGAAAAGAGAAGCTTTATGGGATCCAGGAGCCTCTCTTGCTGCCTGGCTTGTGAAGTTTGGATAGATGGAGTTTATTCTACATTTTAAAAGTATCAATTTTGCTTTTTTAATAGCTGTTTCATCTGTGCATCTCTTATCAAATTGCTTTAGATTATTGAAATTTTCTAATTACAGAATTACATATTTTAGTCTTTTTTTCTTTTTGAATTTAAAGCAGATATTTCTTAGTGCATTTATTTGTAGACTGACACAAGTGTGTGTTAAAACATGCCTTTAAAAGCTAATACTAACTCATTGACACACATTTCTTATGGAWTATGCTGCACTGGGCCACAAATACAGTTTGTTCCAAAATCTGATAATTACTGTAATTACCTGACACAAAGCAAAAAGCTTAAAGAAGATGGTGAAATCAGCAACTGAGCTTCCAAGATGCCAAGTTTTCCTTAATAAAATCCAGTTCAATAAGAACGCTGTAGTATACAAAATCTCTTGATTCCTTTGTGCTTTTAGATGCTAAAGATGATGAAAATTTTATATCTTTTCCTACTTTTTGTTGTCAATGCACACATAAATCAGTCTCCCCATAAGAAGAAAAAAGAAAAAGAAAAAGAAAAAGAAAAAGAAAAAGAAAAAGAAAAAGAAAAAGAAAAAGAAAAAGAAAAAGAAAAAGAAAAAAAATACAGCAGTAGTTGTAAACATTTGTAGCATGAGTTATGGACATGGGATGCCAGAAATTTTAAGTGGTGTATTTTCATCTTTAAAAGGCATGTTTTTGCAGCACAGAATGTAATGCAGCAAAAGTGAGGGGCAGCCTAGAAACTCCTGCGACTTTTCTTGAATGACATTTAAAGCTTTACTCGGTATATCCCTTTCTAAGCAAGACAGAATGACTTTTGCGAAARGTTCTTCGTTAATCGTTGGCTCTTTGACCTCAGCACAAACAAATTCACCCTGTATCTTTTTATCAGAWGCCTACCACTGAGGTGTACAAGTCCACTGCTTGGATATATCACTTGGGTGTTAAATTTTAAGGTAGGATTTGAAATGAAAAATTTGTCACTGAAAGACTCTTATAATTACTCACGACTGAGAATGGATTTTCTCCTGTGTCTTTTAACTAAGATGAAAGTCATTCTACCTTTGGTCTGAGCTGTCATGTAGGTCTGAAATGATTTTTGAACTTCAGTCTGCATATACTGGTGTATGTGCCTGTTATATTGCTTAAAATATGCACTCAATGGAATGTTTTCTGCATACTTAGTAGTTTCAGATGATTTTCATTTTCTTCTGCAAGTATTTTAAGGACACGGTCCAACTGTCAACTTCATCGACTTCATTGGAAGCTGGTTGGGACTCTATAATGGTCAGTTAAGAGTTCTGATAAAAAGGAAAAATAAATTTACTGTCAGGCAAATCGAAGTTTTAAGTGGAAGGGACRGCTGTCGGGCTTTTCTTAGGTTATTGCATTCTGTATGGTTTCAATAAAAGATTAGCTAGAAGCTATTACTTATCTGAATCACTCCATAAAGTCTAACTTCTAACTATTTCAGAAGTGAACTTGCAATGTTATTTTCCAGTACTTGTATTATGTTAATGCAAAAGTTTACACTCTCCAAGCACTGCTTTATCAAGTGGCTTATTCATGACACCTAAGTGTGTAGTCTTTGTTATGAAATACATGAGCATTGCTTATACACTGCATAAGGCTCAGCACTCTATCACCATGTCACTCACTTCTCTGTTAGGCTATGCTCTATTTTTTGAAGAACAGCAAATTTTGATTCTTCTGTCCTATGCTGTGATKAAGTAAGAATGCGTTTACTGAAGAATTTCTACAGCTGTAAAATTAARCAGAGCACATGTCCAGAGAACAGAACGTCACATCATAAATAAAGAACAGTTTATTCAAAATCTCCCCAGAGCTGATGAACCTGTCAGGCAGAGGCGAGCTTTCAGAACAGGAAATTTTTGTGTAGGACAGAAGGTAGATTGGGATCAGTGATTTATCATTGCATGTTCTGTAAAATAGCAGTGKGCTGGAAAGTCTGTAGAGTTCAATATATGAAGAAGTTTACCCAGAAAAGTTCGAAAACAAAACTCTTATTTAAGCTCTTTTGGCCCCTGAATTACATCTAGGTGACAGAGATCCTAGAGGATCCTAGAGGATCCAGAGATCCTAGAGGACGCCTACTGATCCAAGAAATATCACAGAAGGGAAGTCTGAAGTACCTGGTGGCTATGACTGGTGGCTACTTTCATCTCTGTGAATCTCTGTCTCAGCCTGCCTGTTTTTCCTTATGTATCTAATCCCTGGAACTACCTGATTAATTTAGTTATGACTGGTGAGAGAAGCATCATCCTCAAGGCAGATTCCCCTATGCAAATGCTCCCCACACTAGGAGGGATGTTGAAGACTACCCCATAGCAGATGCCTGCCCTCCTCAAGGAGAAGATGCCTCCTCCCCAAGCTGACTGTGGTACTCATTCTGATAGCTTATTCAATCTATTTCTGCTGTTATATCCTCAGGGAGAAAAGAAATCTGGTCCTGATAATTAAAATAACACAGCCGGATGCCAACTAGTTTAATTGTGGAGGTGAGGGCCATGGGCACTTGAGCATTTGGTATTTTCTTGAGTATTTTCAGCACTTGAGTACTTTCTCTGACAGATGGCTGAAGTGGCAGCGTGTGTAGAGATTCAGCACTAGGCAAGGGCCTAATCTTTTATAGAGCAAACACTGCTGTGTTTTGTTCCTTTCTTACAAAAAGATTAAGCAGACTGATTTATTATGTATTATGGTAGTTACACACTAGAAAATTCTTTCCAGTGTAAAGCCTTTTTTTTTTTTTAATTAAAAAAACAAAATCTGTAAGCAGGAATGGACAAGAACTGCTGTGTTCCTAGGCTGATCCAGTGTGAACACGTTACTCTTCAGTTTAAAGGTGGTTGGCAAGCTTTTGGCAGGAATATTATTTATATAATTAATCGATGTGGAAAAAACAATTTGGCTTGTTTTCCCTCTTTCCTTAGGATAAGGAGTTTTTGCCTGTCGGATGATTCTTTGCTTCACCCATGTGTTTGCATACACTGCTTGGGCAACTCCCCTTTCTCTTCTGTGTCCCATTTTCCTTTCAGTACTGAGGACCAAACTGAATTAACAACAAGGTGACTGTGTCCATCTGTCCGGGTGTGTCTCAAAGATTCTCCTCTGGGTCCTGCAGTTTTACTGCTAGCCCATTAAGAGATTTATTTTCAATTAAACCTCTCTGGTTTCTGGCTAGCAGCAGTTTCCCCAGCTCCTAAGGCAGCCTCTGGATGGAGGAGAAGCCTGGGGCCTACCCCTCGGGCCTACTCCCCAGGCCTACCCTCAGGCCTACTCTTGGCAGGTCTCACCGTCCCTACGTGTTGAGCACAGCAGCCCCATCAGCAAATGCTGTCAGATGTGGTGAGACATCCTATCAATTTGATGTGGAGACAGAAACCCAAAAAAAAAAAAACCCAAAGATTTTTTTCAAATGCTATAAAACCTAAGAAAAAGTGTGTATTGAGTATATTAACGTAGCTCAAGATACAGACAACTCTTTCCTCAGGAGTTGTCTCAAGCCTTGTGGCCTCCAGCAGCAGAAGGCAGCACTCAGAGTCAGCACAGTGAGCAGAAGGAAATCATTACCTCTTTTATTTTATATTTTTTTTTTTCTTATCAGTTCTGCAATTTAAAACTACCCTGAAGAGGCATGTTTGGACAGAGCTCTTCACACTCTCAAACAAAAGAGCTTTTCTCTCTCCCTTTCCTTCCCTTCACCCTCCCCCCCGCCAAGTTGGGTGTATGGCTGGGGAAAAATGATCGCAGTTGTTTGGCAGCAAGGAGCGAGCCCAGATTCTGCTCTGGAAACAAGTTGGGTCAGGTTCATGTGTGTGCACAGAATGAAAGGAAGGAAGAAAGGAGAAAAAAAAAAGAAAAGAAAAGAAAATAATCATAAAATGTGAGCTCCCTGGCCAGATAACTAACTCACTTTCTCACTTTTGGAAGATGCTCACCAGTGTTCCTGCTGTTMTATAGCAGCCAAAGCCAAGCTCCAAGTATTTCATGTTTGCTTAAGCAGAGGAGTCGTACAGCGAAGATATTGCTGTGCTCTCGTAGCTGTTTGGGCATTGGTGCTTGGAGAGGTGATACACTGGCAGAAGCGCGTAGTTACCTACATTTAAAATATGATATTTTAGTGGATTTGCAGCAAAGAAAGTGAAGGTGCTAAAACCTGCTTTCTGCACTTAATTCATGTTGTGTACGTGAGAGTAGGATGAATAGATTCGCAGTATGTTCCTGTCCCTGTGTATAGTTGTGTTTAAACAGAAGAAATGAAATTTCTGCCTGTGCATTGGTGGAGAAAAATATATCTAGAATTTCGTCTTCATGTCATGATAAAAGGACCTAATAGAGCCCTTTATAGAGGGTTAAAGAAGGACTACTTGGTGATGATAAGAGCAATAAAATAGCCAGTAGTTAAAAGGAGCAAATACAGGGTGGAGGTTAGAACCTGGGCTCTGCCTCCATCCCGCATGGGGTGCAACTCRGAGGAAGCAAGAGACCTTGCAGTGCGGCACCTCAACCAGCCGTAGCATGGGAATGATAAAAAAGTTACTCCCCGTCTCCTCAAATGGTGGTGAGCCACTGAGACAAGTATTGAGCCTGTGTGCTGGAATCTGAGGAAAGACAGATTTAAACTTTCCCGAGGTTCAGAAGTTTGCTTCCAGGTCGTTTCTGTTTGGGAGGCTAAACTCCATGCTGGCAATTGCAGATCTCTCTGTCTCCCACTGGTGCAGCCAGCAGGTCTTATTGGCCTTACTGGTCGCAAAATGCGTTTATGTCCCTGAGGATGTCGTTATGAGGCAGTGTAGCACTATACAGTTTGGAACGTGGCAGTGGGAAAAGATTTTCAAATGCATTTGCATGATTTCAAACAAAAAGCTGGAGTGAGAGCACAGCACTAGCAGTTAAATTATTTACATATTTTAGAGACCTGTCTCTAAAGCAATTCAGTCAAGATCATGCTAACCGAAATGCAGGAAACACTATCCAACCCTTTGCTAAATTATCTTTGTGTTATTTTTAACTATAAATTGTTTTTCCCTTTAACTTACCTCTTGGATGCTAGGTTGTTAGTTAGTTAGAGAAGTGCGGAACTGCAAGTCCAGGCTTCCTGGCGTATTGAGCTCAACCTTGGAGTCTCCAGAGGTGCAGATAAGTTGCAGCGGTGGTTCCAGCTGTTTGCTCGCTCACCGAAAGCCATTGCCACAGCTCTTGAGTAGTTCACGAGGTGAGAATATCGATTAATGTGCTCATGTGCATGCACAGGCCCCACGCTGTATTCCCAAGGTGGCCGACAAGGCAGAATATCTAAAAGGCAACAAGACCCCTGTTCAGGAAAGCTGCAAAGAACGACAGTTTTGACATCCGGACTCTTCACATGCTAAAATTCAAATTTCTCACAGCTTGTATATATTTTATAAAAGCCAAAAAGCCAGTGCAAAACAGTAGCAAGATTCCTTTGTCAAAGTAAAAAGTGCATATGCTCAGAATATAAATTCTTTCATTATGCACTGGAAAATAATTGCAAAGAGAATGATACAACTGTAAAATGTTTCACTTTTCCTGCTTCTGGCCAGCAATGAGAATTTTTTCTCACAATCCATGGGAAGAGTTTACAGTGCGTGGTGAACAGCAGGTTCAAATCAAGGCTGAACCAATCCCCTCCGTCCAGCCAAAGCCACAGGGTGCTAGGAACTCCAATCCATTGCAATACTGGAAACAAATTACCATGCAGTAAATTAAGAGTTTTCTTTGTTTGTTTGTTTGTTTTTGTTTTGTTTTCTAGTGAGGGGAGGGATTGGTCCTCCATATTAATTAATTTGCATTTTGCTGGACAATAGGAGGAAAAAGAAAGGAAGGACAGAAAATATTTTCAATCAATTTGTTTTCAATCTTTTTGTTTTCTTAAAATCATAGTGGTACAACACTGTGAATTTGACATTTAAAACAATCTAGTAATTTGAGAGGATAGTGTTTCTATTGGCCTTAAAATTCCTCACTCCTTAAAAAGGCTTTAAAAATTGATGATTTTTTAAAATTTATTAAGATATAAGCAATTGTCAAATTTCAATTTCTAAAGTGGCTTAAAAAATTGGTCTTTTCCAATTTAATAATGAGATGTAATCCCATAGTCTGTGCATGCATATTCCCAGTTAAATCCTTGGGAATTCTCCCTGTAAGAAGTTTCCCATGAAACTCCCAAGGCAGCTTTTTGCCTCCTTTATCTTGTTGTCCATTAAATACAAGTTGTTTCTTCTTGAGGGCAGCAGCGGGAGTTTAGCACTCGATCATCTGCGCCCGCCAAAGTCAAGCCATAGTAGGAAAGGCTCCCAGTCTACCAGAAGGCAGGATCCTTTCTGCTGCACGAAGGACATGACTTAAGTCACATCCAACAGACTATGTGTGTTTTTCAAGATGTGCCTTGGTCACTGGGAGAGCTCCATGCATCCCGTGTGTGGCAGTGGCAGGGCTCCAAGGCTGTATCTGGTTATAGGGTTATTGACAATTTTTTCATTCAAAATCCCGCTTGAGCTTTTCAGTATGGCTCAAATAAATTATTAGTTGGCTCCGTGCGCTGGCTGTAAATGCTTGGGCCTTTCTTTTAGCATGCGAAAGGTCTGGGAACTATTTCAGGGAGAGTATTATTAACAAATTCTATGTGATAAACTTTTACTGTTTGTTTTGGTTTTCAACCAGGGTGTGTTATGTGGGGGGAACGGCCAGGAGGAGGGGTGGCAATGCGAGCCATGCACGTCGGAAGCAGTGTCATAATCACCAAAAGCAAAGCACTTGTCTAGAAAGCAGGACTGGAAAAAGGAGAGCTCGAGAGCCGAGGAGGGAGATTCCAGGGCACGGTGGAGGAGAGCTCTCCGACAGCCAAGCAGGAGGCCAGGGAAGAGCTCCCTGGAAAAGGGAGAGGCTGCGGTGTCTCCAGGAGAGCACTTGCAGGCAGCAGACGTACCCCCGTGTCCACAGAATCCCTGGGGTCCCTGTTAACTCCTCAGGTGCAGATTAACTCAGGAGCGCTCCTTGGAAGTGGACAGAACAGCGTGGCGTCCATGAGCAGGCGGCCTGCAAAAGGCAGGGCCCACGGTGTGCTCGCASATTAGCCCTACAGCAATTGTCAAAATCTTTCATTTTCTACATTGAAATCCCCTCTGGGTGACATTTCTGGCAGTACATTGGCGTGGGCAGGTATGGCTGCGAGTCTGTACTGATAATTCCACTTGTGCAGCAAAGCTTAGTGTAGTTCACAGCAATATTCCTGAGATGAGATGTTCTCCTGCTCAATAGTACCCCACATAAACCCAAGGTTGATACGTTCCCCAAGAGATGACCAGGACTACGATTTTAGATCTGCATCTCGTAAAACCACAGGATCAGTTTTTACTGTTTGCTTTCCCTCTGYGTTTTCACTGCTAATCAAATCAATCTGTACACGACTGGGTTAACAAATTAGGCTATAGGATCAAGATGGTTTCTTATATCATCAAAACCGAACAACGCAAGAGTTTAATGGAAAACTTTCACTTCTAATAATTGGATTAATTTATTTTTTTCCACTCTCAGCCTTTCCAGAAAGCTTAGAGAAGCTCTTTTTAAGGAAACTTGAAATAATGGGTGAGCATTGACAGTGAGTGCTGAGACTGAAGCGTCTCTAGGGCCAGCCCTGACCTAAGTGCTCTTCATGGCTGTTCCTGAAGTAAATACATGGTTGATAAGAAAAATAATATTCTAGACTGTGCTGCAGCTCCTTAACAAGTCTATGGCAAATGCCCTGCCGGCTTTAGACAATATCCAATCATATTTTCGCACAGCAATCCCAAAATTCAGACTGCTTTGGAAGATTCACAGGCAGGTCGTGCTGTCCRCTCGCCTCAGGCAATGGTGAGGTTAGAAAATACACTTTAAAATGCCCAAGGATCTCAGGGAGGTTCTTGGCAACTCCGTCGCTTTGCAGCACTAGTCACAGCTCAGCGCAGAGAAAAACAAATTGTCTCTCCAGGGATTCCTGCTGGAAAGAGCTGGTTAGAGGCACTTACAGAAACAGGAAATTCTTCAGTTTTGTAAATGATTTTAAAGCCGATAGCCCTAATGACAGGCATTTCTCCCGAAGCTTCCCGGGGGAGCCCGCGTCCTCATTGCACGCACGACACATCAGCTTTGGCCGTTTGGATCTTGGGGGGCACAGATTTTATTCCTAAAGTAAGAAGTGCTGAGCACCTCGTCTCCTGTTTTAGATAGAGCTGGCAAAAATAGCATTTTGGGAAAAAAGTAAAATCCCTGGTAGAATTCCATATTTTGCCACACGTGAGCAAGACTGCTTGGATAATGGTTTCAGTAAATGGCTTCTGGAGTGATCGAATAAGACTTTTTCATTGCGCTACCCATTTTAATGCAAGGAATGCTGCATTCAGACCCTTTCGTTTCCTTTTTATCCCTTTGGTTTTTTGTTTTTTTTTTTTAGGTTAGCGCTTTGTTTTTTACTCTTTTAATGAATTGTCTCGGTGGTGATGATAATTACGATGGTGTCGATCTGAACTTGAAGACTTCAGTTGAACTAGCTTTCGCTCCGGGATTCTTTGTGTGTCAGCACAGGCCGGACATCTAAATGAATCCCCTCGTATCTCAGGTCCGTACGTCTGAAACGGGAATGAAAATCCCATCTTGGTCCCGCCCCGGTTTCATCCGCTCCCTTGGGCRTCGCGTTGCCAGCCAAGGACTCCGTGCGGATGAGCGCTCGGTGCTTAGCCCAGAGCAGCTCTGATCCCAGGCGAGGCTCCAAAGTGCTCTTGGGCTGTAGTAATAATAATAATAATAACAACAACAACAGAGCGAGGTAAAATCCAGATRGACAGTGCAGCTTCTCCGGGATCAAATTGAGCTGAGCCCGAGACRGCTATTTTCATTAGAGACGAAGCACTTTGGCAGCAGAACGGCCTTTGCTGTTATGTAAGCTGACTTTGCAACTTTGAGCTGTGTTTTTATTTACGTCTCCTTTCCCTCCATCTTCACGCAGTCCGGTCTGTGGCTGGCAGTGTTTTAGAGCCCCTTCGCTGGGGCATCTACCCTGCAAGCAAAGGGTGGAAAACTCCAAGGAAGGTTCCTTTAATTAAGTGAAAGCCAGAGCCCGAAGCCTCCTCGATATGAAAAATAGAGCAAATTACAGTGGTATTCATAGCCTGCTGGAACGGTCGCTTGTTTTGGAAAAAAAAAAATGTTTTGAAAGGAGCGTTGCCAAGAAGCTGTTCTCTCAGGAAATGATAAATGGCAGTTTGGGGACTTCAGTGGCCTGGGCTGCRGGGATGGGTCCTGGTTGCTGCTGCCTCGGTGCCGTGCCCTCCCGATGGCTCCCACGTTTGGCACCTCGGGGCACAAACTCCCTTGATTTGAAAACAGTGCAAGCAAATTTTTAAATTGCACTTGGGATAACCTGGTGGTTATTAGTAATTTTACAGTGGATGCTGAAACCCTTGCAGTTTCTTTTCCAGAACTCTTGGTTTTTTTCAGAGTATATTCAGGCAGGCTTTGTGCTTTTCTTTCACTGTGTATTTTTGATGCAAGTCGTGTGGTTTTAGGAAGTCCAACATTAAAACTAATTTGAAAAACAGAGCACAAAATAGCCAGAGCCTCTATTGCAGGGCTGGTTTTTTAATAGAGTTAAATAAAGTGTCATGTCCAATTGTGCTGTGTGAAAGATTTGCTTTTAAAAACTGCACCATTTGTCACATTGTACATTACATCTTCCCAAGGACATGTGCAGTTTTCATTACTGCAGCGGGACCGTTGTGTGCAGATGGATAAGCCTTTGGAGTGTTCTCTTCTATGTGCTAAAGTGATCCTCATTTTCAGGCCATTTCTATTACCTTAATCCCATTGACATCAATAAATTTACTCCTCATTTACTCTGGGGTGAAAGAGAAGCAAATTGGGACTATTGTATATTTAGGAGACATTGTTGCAAAACATGTCTGGTTCCTTGGCCACAATGGAGGCAAAGAGAGGTTCAGAACATACGCCCAGCTAAAGGCTTGGGGTTGGCTTTGTTTTGGATTTTTCTTTTTTTCTTTTTTTCTTATTTTTCTTTTTGCTAATGTCGCCTAATGAATCTGCCTGAAAAGGGTCATGCAAATGCTAGGAAAAGTTTGCATATACATTTCCATGGAAATTTATGCTGCGTGCGTGCAAGAGCCCCGGCACAGCGCAGATGAAAGCGGCTGCAGATGATTTGCTCTAAAGCGAACGGGGCCGCGCGCTGCCGCTGCCCCGAGCGTCCTCGTTAGGGCCCCTGGGCACGTTGGAAGCAGCGTGTGTGTTTGGTCATTTGCATCCTGGCAAACCTGCTTAGCATTCGGGCGGCTGCGAAAGCCGAGCAGCTCCGGAAGGGCTCCGGGGCACCCTGGTGTCCTCGTGGCAGCACCTTGTCCCTGCCACCCTTTTCTGCAGGGCTCCGGGCGAGCCCTTGCAGCTCGCGGGGTCGGCGTTTCCTCAGCCCTCGTGTGTGCAAGGCCGGGAGGTGGAAACAGAGGCCCCTGGTATCGTGACTCTTGTTGTTACTCCCAGTATTGCTCTGCAGCTGTCTCAAACCTTGGGTATAATTCGGGAAGGTTGTTGCTCAGTTTGGAAAGATTATCTTGTGCTTTTGTAAATCCATGCTGGCAGGTATTATAAAGGAAAAAGGAGCAGCTTATACCTGAAAGGATGTGTGGTGCTCGAGGGTGACTGTTTGCAGTGTAATCTGGAAGGCATCTCGCAGGTGCTTGCTGATAACCTTTCTGCAGGGGTTGCAATGGGTAGGGATGGATGGAATTCTCCATTGCCCAGCCAACTGGTCTGTCTGTTGGACTGGAGAATGAAAGTCATGATACATAGTGAAGTGATAGCGCAAGAAAGAAAATGATGAGTTTTGTGGTAACCTATTTCAAGGCGAAGATGCAAAGAGAAGGTAAGAAATGCCTACAGCTACACAGGTTCATGCCGTGACGCTCAASTCTCCCCAGATCCCTGGTGAAGGTTGGCTTGGTGCTGAGGACACCTCGGAGCGACCTCCAAGAGGGGTGACCCGGAGAGCGGGGTGCTGCCTTCCCCRCGTGCCACTCCTCACTGTCAAACAGGTGCCCCCTTTGCACCTCCTTACTGGTTTACCAGGTTTAAGGCAGCCCTTCCTGCACTGCGGGCTTGAGGGGAGGCTCCAGTTCCGTATCCCCAGCACCCTGCGCGGCTGGTAGCCGGCGTGCAGGGCTGGGAGCCGAGAGGAGAGCCCTCTGCTCGGCCAGGGGATTTCCAGCGTTTCACCCCGTCTGGACTGTGCTCTGCGCCCTGTTATCTCCTGCACAAGTCTCCTCTGTCACAGGACGAAATTACGAAGCCCTGCTCCTTTTTGTGTTGTTGTTTTGAGGAGTAATGGTCATCGTTATCTTAAGAAGCCGGGCTGCTGCCTAGGAGGCAGCAGAACTGCAAGAGGCAGTTCACGATGATTAATCACGATGATTAATCAGCTGGGAAGGACTGGGAGCTTTTTGCTGCCAGCGCTGAGCAGTGGCTCACGCTGCCCATCGATCCACTTCTGTGAGTCATGGCCATGCAAACAAATATCCAGTCTGACCATCTTCCTCGGAGAAGCTATCGACAGAGAAAAGCACTAAGGGGTTTTTTGTTATCTTTGTCATCCACTGAGCTTTTCAAGCGTGTTATTTTATCAGGAACATTTATTTACTTTCAGAGCAGAGAGAGGAGCTGTGCTATTTTGACTGACTCAGGACCAAAGGGAATCCAGCAATGGAACCGGTTTGGAAAGTTAACCCCTGCAGGACTTGTGACTGGCAGCAGCCGAATTCTCCCTGTCTGGGTTTTCAAGCTGGGTCAGGCCCCAAAAGGTGCAAAGAAATTGGCTTAAACCCATGAGATGGTGCTGAAGCAAAAGAAGAAACAAAAATCAGAGCCCTTAAAATGGGGTTTCTGAGATGTTAGTGTGCCCTGCYGTGTTTGCAGGCTTTCCTCTGCAGCGTGGCTCATTAGAAGCTAAGTCTGAATATTGCAGCTGAAATTCTCATATAGCTGGCTGGCTTCACGAGTTGGAATTAAAAAAAAAAAAGTCTAATCTTACAACTTTTACAGCAAAACAATCGCTTAGTTTTCCCCAAATTCAATTGGCAGAGCAGGGGAACTCCTGCAGACATAGCTAATGTAGGAAATGAGTTTTTTGACAGTATCTCTTCCTTTTAAACGTGGTTTCCAGGAATAAATATATTAGGTTCCCGTTCACTGCTAGGTTATTTGCTGGCTTCCGATGCATTGTGTCTGCCCCAGCCTTTGCAAGTGTTCAGGACAAAGGGATGCTTTGGGGCCTCCATCCCACTCCATCCTGGAGGATGCAGTGGTTTTGGTGGGTGCATTGAATTGCGGCAAAATTTAAGCTTCTCGATCCTTGGAGGGTGCCAGAGGAGGTGTTTCCAAGAGCGCCACCTCCGTGGAGGTGATTTGCTGTTACCAAGGCTGGGGGAATAGTGGGAATTAGGAGACATTTTATCATGGACAGATTTTGCCTCTGATCCGCGCACAGCCCCCAGGGAGGAGGCCAGGACCTGTGGAGTTCACGGTGCTTTGCTTTCGTTGCACTGAGTTTCCCCACTGAAATATCCTGTCGTGCATCCTTTACAAACATCTGCGGGTTTGTAAAGCTTAAACCAATGGCAAAAGCKAGAGGCGGCCGGCCTCGGGTCTGGGGAACTAACTCGAGCGTTAGTTAGGCCAGGCTCACGTGTTCACAAATGGGTGCAAACTGGTCTCCTTACCTATCATGAGCATTTCTAGCCTTCAAATGSCATGACCCATAAAGAGCTTCTCCATAATAATATTTAGCAAAGTATTTCTGGTCTAGTTATCCATGCTGAGCTTGCTCTCTAAAAATTTCTCYTGAAAGCGTCTTTTTAAAGCTTTTTCTTTTCTTCTGAAAGCAAATTCGCGGCCACATCAAGCAGAGATGCGGGTTGCCCTCGGTTTAATTGCCAGCAGCCCTCGGGGAAGCTCCAAACTCGCTGCTGTTCTCACTGCTTCTCCCTCCCGCCCTCCTTGCCCCTTCCASTTCTGATTGCTGCCCAAGTCATTGTACAGTTGTTAATTTGGCAAGCTTGTTTTAGCTCTAAAGGAGCTTACGTCGTTTTTTGCCCACGTGATAACTCTCAGATTGCAACTAATGAGTAGATTACAGATGCTAAAAAATGAACTGGCCAAAAGTCCTTTTTTTTTCCTTTTTTTTTTTCTTTTTTGAAAACCCAATTGAAGTCATCATGTTGTTTAACCTATCAAGGGAGGAAAAAAAAAAGTAAATAGTTGTGCGCCTGTGTCCTTTCCTTTCTCATTCATGCCAAGCCATCCCATCCCAAGACGTTCCATGCCATCCCGTTATATCCATGGTGATGTTGTGCTGTTCATCATTGTCTTCCTCAGAGGAAGCTGAAAGTAGTATACATGTTAAGGCTGCTTCATTTCATGCCAGGGCATCTTCCCCCAGGCACAGTGTTCCAAAGGGATGCCCAGTGCAGATCCCATCATCTTCTTGTCCTGTGTCTATGACCTTGGCCTCCTTTTGGTGTTCCATAAGACACGTTCTCCTCTCTTCCCTCTCCTCGCCCTGCTCCGCTGGGACCTGCCCTCACCTTCACGATGGGCATTAGGCCAGAGAAGCCCTGCGAGCCCCTCTGTGAAGGCAGGTGCTGTCAAGTCCTTGAACTCGTGCTCAACTCTGCTTTGTGTGGGGAAACAAAGTCAGAACCAAGGCAGGCAAATAGCTCCTGCTCTACAGGCAGAGGAAACCTAGTGCACCAAGTCTGGCTTTCTCCTCTTCCCCCCCAAAAAAGTACAGATGCTCCGTGCGGGTGAAGTGTGAAACATAATATAAGCAGTGCTGACCTAACTCGATGTGATACAYGGCGTATTTGCTCTAAAAAAGAGCAGCAGTCTCAAATCTGTTTTGTATTAGGGGAAGGGTTTGAGAGAAAGAAAGGAGAGTGGGAACCATTTCTTAGCAAGCATCTGAAAAAGAGCAGCTTGGAGGAAGGAAGAAAAATTGCTGTGCAAAACTGAGCAGCTAGAACTGAAAAATCTCTTTCTAACGCTGGGGATTACGGATGTGTAGCTTAGCCTTTGTTTTTTAAAAATAAAACCTTGGCAGCCTCAGTGCRTGCGATGGGGAGCCAGGGCTGGAGGAGGCGCTCGGTGAAATGCTCAGCAGTGCCCTGGCCAGGGCTGCCTGCTCCCAGGGCCAGGATCCTGCAGGACCACGAGCTAGGGAGGCAGTCACCAAAACAGTCAGGTTTGTTCTGTGCTGGTAGGGGGGTTGGTGCAGATTTTTGGTGTTTTTTTTTTGTTTGTTTGTTTGGTTTTGTTTGGAGAAGCCTTTTGAGCATTTTTCTGTAGTTTATTCACTTCTTTAACCCCTGAGATGTTGCAAACAGGCCCGGGTTCCTCGTTTGAAATGGGAATCGGCTGCTCGGAGAAGCCTGTGGCCACACGTGCCCACTGCAGTGCAGCAGGATACAGGTACCTGCACACTTTGAGCACAAGGTGTGGTGATTAATTCCATTTATTCTACCACTATATCCAATCTATTGCACGAGCATAAGGGTTTTTTTGTTCTAACATCAATATTTCTCTAACCTGCTTACTAGGTGTAAGTTGAGAAACCCTTTCAGATGGTAGTTCTAAGAGAGTGTCTAGTGATTTTTGTTGGTGCATGAACTTCTCATACTTTTGCTATCATGAGCCACTCGTACAGAAACAGTGTGTTTCTTCTTGCCAAGGTTGTGTCTCGTTTTTAAGTGGATATGGAAGACTGTTGGGACTGGTCAAGGAGATACTGTTTCCTGAAGGTGGGGCTATAGTAAATAAAGATAAGTAAAATCTTGAAAAAATCCAGAATATTTAGTTAATAGGATAGGGGGATTTTATCTTAATAGCTTCTGATAAAAGTTATATATAGAGCCCCTAAACTTCACTTTACTGGCTGCAGACAAGGAGAGAAAAAGATTCCAAACTCCCTTATTCATCTACAGCTCCCATCATGACAGTCAGTGAATTTAGAGGAAAGGGTTAAAAAATAATCTCTGACTTCTGTAATATTTTAGCTTAAAAATGTTGTATCCTGAGGCAGTGCTGAGCCAAAGACTGTAGTTTTTGGACATGGTCCTAACGTGAAAATTTCCATGTGTTTTAAGCCTTGTCTCATTTGTCTACAGGAGTCAACCGCGGACTTTAATTGCTTGGCCATGGTGCTGGGGATGCCAGCGAGATGGGTGAGCGTCGCTCACATCTGGGCACGTGTTCAGGCCTCCGAGGCCAGCAAGGCAGGCCGGGCACTTTGGGGAGGGATTAGCAACCAACAGTATTTTAGAATAGCCTGTAAAATAACCCCTGTCCCAAAGTCTTTCTGCCCTTTGAGATCTTGTTCSCTATGGAGTCCAGGGCTCTTCCTTTCACAAACACTTCCTTTCGGCAGTGCCCTGTTGACCTCATCATTAGTATTTATTCATTCTACCTTGGTTCCTTCAGTCAAGGTACTTTTATGAAGGACACAGGTGAAAACAAAGCAATCTATTTGTTCATCGTTTTGATTTTTATTTGTCTTCCATATTTTTATGTTCTTAGAGTAATTGCTCTATCTTACCAAAGCATAACATTGTTTCTCTGTAGGTCCTCAATCCTTTTCATTTCTGAATGTTTGCCTGGTGCATCTCAGAAGCATTTATTCATGTAAATGTGTGCAGGTTAGGTTTTTGTGAGCGGCTGGGAATAGTTAAAGATACCTGTGAAAGTTTCTGCTTTATTGCATAGCATCTTCTTCAATAACTGCTGTTCCTGAAAGCCCTATCTTGGCTTTTGTCTTGGGAAAACATCATAAAAGAGGCAGGTACAAAGACATACTGCCCATATTCTACGCTAGGTAATATATAATCCGTATTTTGTGCAAAACACATATACCTGTTGCACAATACTTAAATGGCTTTTTGTGCCCCTTTTTTGAGTTTTTGACCTGTCAGAGCAAGTCTTCTATTATTGTCACTTTTGAATAGAATTCAAAGGACACTCCTAATCTGAAAAATAAGCATGATCTACACTGTTCTCAAAATCCCCCCCMAAAAAATCCACATGGAAGTAATTGAACTGGCAGAATGGTTAACCTTAGCTGTGCCTCTCTTTCCAAAGGTGCTTTTGCTTTCAAGGATAGCAGTTTTATTTCCCAGTTATTCCTGYGGTTCTTAGCGTTTTCATTGACTGGAAAGAGCCTTGTTGCATCCAACCCACAAAACCCATTAATTTGTTCCTCAAAAGCTCAGCCTTTTAGTTTTCTAGCAAAAAGTAACGTTACGTTACAGCGAGCGTTTTCCCGCTGGCTCCGCTTCCTCAATCCTGCCCTCACACTCCCTTCCTTGGACACCTCTCCAGAGAAAGCAGAGCCGCTCCCGAGCACGGATCTTCCTCCATGCAGACTACGCGCTTCCAGAAGCACCTCTGGCACCACCACAGACACAGCGAAGCCAGGAGCTCTCATAAGAGGATGCTCAAGAACCTGGGCTCTTGGGTAGCACAAATGGGAGACAGACTTTTCCCAGGATTTTGAGGAGATCACGCACCTGWGCAGAAAGGCATTTTTTTCTAACATACTGATTGATATGGATACTTTTTTTCTTATCACTGACTTTCTGATCATTCTTAACAGATATGATATGGTTTGCATCTTTTCTTTGAGTTGATGACCCAGTTGATTCTGTGAGAGTTTTTGTTGGCCAAAAGGACTTTTACGTTTGGTTTTCTCATTTCAGAGTATAATAGTGAATAGGGAGCAGGAAAGGATTCTCTTTAGCACCTCCAAAGAGTATGCAAGGAGTGAGAAAGAGTGATTTTCTTTCGCAGAATTGTGACACACTAACACACAGCAGGGCCTTCTGTAGTAAGAGATTGTCAGCAATGACAAAATACATGAAGATCTCCCCAAATGTCTTCAGTTATCTTCAGAAGTGCCCTAAAGAGATGGTTTTCTTTAAACTAAAAGGCTGCAGTCCGGAATGAATGCTAGCCAGGGCTGCAGAATTGGGAGTCTAATCTTTGTGAGCTCTCTGAAATGCCTTTTTTATCGCATTTTCTTTCAGCCGAGTGTAGCTTGTGTTCTTTTATCCCTCTTGTCTTTTAGCAGCTTTACACTCCTCTGTCTGTATTAGGATCAAACACCCGTCCACCTGAATCCACCGAGTGAGCACTATGTGTAAACGGTGGTGCTACAAGATTCCTTGAGTAAGCACAAGTTGTTYGCTTTATCAGTCAACTGTGCTTATAATAATATAGGTAGTTATCAACCACCATTCTGTCCAAAAGGACAATACTTTTTGCACTTAACCATTTTTTAAAGTGATTACATTTTGATTTGAACTCTCTGAGTTGGGGAAGTCGAAATGCAGAAGGAAGGGTGGAGAAATCAGCTTTAATCACCCTTACCCCTCCAGATCATAGAGCAGCGCTTGGCATTAAGTTCTTGGAGATTTGTAGTTGACTGTGGTCTTTGTGGCCTAAGTTATTCCAATCACCAAGTTTTATCCCTGGGCTTCCCCGCTGTCTTGAATATCTCTATAGCATAAAAATCTGTGGAATTTTAATAGATAAATTCCTCTTTATTTTGTTTTTCCTTCTTGTCACAAGAGCGGTGTCTGTCTCATTCGCCAGCGCCTCCTGGAATGCTTTTGATACCTTCATAAAAGTGGCATGTTATTTTTTATCTAGCTGCAGAGAACTGTTTTTCCTGGAAAAAAAATGGTCCTCCATAAGAGGACCTGCCCTAGTGAGCTGTATTGGATCGCAAAATACAAAAATCATACGTTCCTGTAGGGATAGCAAGAAGCTCTTCCCAAACCTTTGCAGTTTGACAGTTGTAGTTCCTTAGTGACATTTGTGCCTTGCTCTTTCAGTCTGTGTGCAAAATCATTTTGCTTTGGATTCAAAACTTACTGATATCCACGTCTCTCCGTCTGGGCTCAGGCTATGGCCTTTTTGGATTCTGTAAAAAGACCCTTGTTTTGAAGGACGTAAAAACGTTGTTTGCCTGCAACATTTGAGTAGGGCTTCAGAAGTGACGCTGGTTACTGCAAAGAGTTGCAAGCAGTGCTTGCTTTGCCAAACAACTGCAAAACGTGCAGTGATTTGCATATCACAAATTTGATCAAGCATCCTACTTCTAATGAAGCATAAAGCACCTCCGAAGAGCTTGTTTTCTCTTTAAAGAAACACAATCAGTCTGAGTTATTTTTATACGTAATTAACACTGTTTGCTGTTTTAAGAACCGGGATCAGGGTTGTCCAAAGAAGATTGTAGCAACATCAGCACTTTTCCCGTTTGCTCTGCTTTTATTACATTCTGGCATCATAGCTAATTTCTAATCAAGTAAATGTGTTTGGAAGCATGATTCAGGGGAGACGATACCCTTCCACACGCAATATGTAAAATGCACGAATCCAGCTTAATAAAAAAGATATTGCACACTGTGACATGGATGCAATTATCTCTGCAGCAAACAAGCGAACGGTATTTTGCAGGGTGCGTGGTAGCATTAGGAGGCCAAAGGGGGATTGGGATTGCTTGCATGCAAGGCTGTTCATCAGCAAGCCACTTATTCTTGTTCCTCAGAGACCTGTGATGATGGTAGGAGTTGCCTTCTGATGGTTTTTCCTTCTCTCTTTAAAACGTACTGGTCTCGTGCTTTTAATAGGAGACCCCCCCTTTGGCAGGATCAAGCCTGGGCCTCCTCATCCCACTGCTGTCTCATTTGCAGATGTCATCTTTGCTGATCCAGCCCTAAGAAGCACGAGCGGAGCCGCGTACGGAAATTTAGACTTCTCTTTCCTTGTAATATCTGAAGAATGTGTTACTACTTGGGCTTGTCAGCTCGGGCCGAGGCTGATCCAGAGCTCGCTGAAGTCACTGGGAGTCTGTGATTGCCAAAAGCTACCACTGACTTCAGCGTGTCTTGGAGCAAGCCCTTAATAGGCACAGAATTCCCTGGGAAAAGGGGCTTCTTTATGGAAAACCCATCCATAACCATTCTTAAACAGCACCAGCTCTCAGTACCAACACTGTGGAGGCAGGCGTGGATAAGCAGGAGCGTGGAAGAAGGGCTTCCTTGTTATCTCATAGGGCTCAGCTCAACAGAAATTAGCTCCTGCCTCTGCTCCTGTGGGCCTGCTGCCCTCCCCAGCTGCAGCAGCCCGACCTGGCTCCAGAGGCGAACCAGCCGATTATCCCAGGGAATTTATTTCCCAGCAGGAATATTCACCTCTCCCTCGCTCACCAGGATGCACAGCTGTTGAAGGACTGTCCAGGTCTCGGTCCAGGCGACTGTCACGTTCAATAGCCCGTCACTTGCACGTTTCCCAAGTGTAGCTGCACTCGGCACTTCCTCTGGTGATCACTGTCTGGGATCACTAATTAAAAAAAAATTACAGAAATCCCCTGGTTACTTCAGAATAATTAGCACACAAAACCTTTATTTTTAGGGAAAAGTTGTCCTTCGTCCTCTAAAGGCAGCTATTAGTGGGTGCTCGTGTGTGTGTGGTGCCTTCCACGAGGCCTGGGCAGCAGGGGATGGAGGAAGGAGGGAATTTTGCAGCCGTTTGTACTGTCGTGCTTGGAGCATTATGCATTTGCCCTCTCCAAGGGGCACCATTAGTAAGAAGCGTGTGCCTTTTTTTTTTTAAGGAATGAACAAATAGGGATGAAATCAAAACCTGCTGCYCTGCTCCGTTTTCCATCTGTGTTTCCTTCCAGAAATCTTGAACTTATGTGTTCTCAAACTTCCTCGTTTTACGAATCTCGTCTTTCAACAGCCATTTCCATCCAGAATTACTAGTGTTTCATGTACCATCTAGGGTGCTTTGCCTAATGTTTTCAAACCCAGCTGCAAAGTATAAATCTCTGGCACCTCATATTTTTAAATTACTGTATCTGCTTCCCTACCAGTTGTACAAAGTGTTTGAAAAAACCTGCATTTTCTCTGCAGTGGAAAAACATTGGAGTCTCTGCTGAAATCCTCCAGGTTTGTT
Source organism: Nothoprocta perdicaria (assembly GCF_003342845.1). Taxonomy (NCBI): domain Eukaryota; kingdom Metazoa; phylum Chordata; class Aves; order Tinamiformes; family Tinamidae; genus Nothoprocta; species Nothoprocta perdicaria. Next base: position 1,297,443 of record NW_020455049.1, read on the forward strand.
GACGTTCTGCTCAGCCTTACTGTCTTTTACTGTCCTGTGTGATACTTGGATGCTGTCCAGGCGCATATAAACTGCTCCCACTCATGCTCTTTCTAGCAGTTTTATGTGCCTTTCACTACTTTGGAGCAGATATTTGAGGCRGCAATTTATTCCTATCACAGTTTTTTAGCTGGCTGCCTTTCCCCTTTGTGAAACCTATTGCGTCTCTTTGCTTTGGGTTTGGGGATCCCTGTGGAGCCCTGGGTCTGGGACCGCCGTGGTGACCTGATGCTGGCAGAAGGGTGTTGGGKCCATGAGACCTGGTTTCCTTGCCCACGTTCAGAGGCACTTGCCACCCGTCCAGGAAGGAGCCCACCTAGCACAGTGACAGGATTAGGGTGTATGTGTGTCACAGAAGTTGATGGTGTTTGAAAAAGGTGAGCACAACATAACAGAAACTCAGGTCTGGCACTAAGTTCTCTGTCCACGCACAGGGTTTCTAGGAGGGCCTTTCCCCCTAACGCCCACCTCGGCCTGCGTTTACCCAGGTACAAAGTGGCCATCGAAGCACATAGGTGAGCATGAAGAGGCCTCTTCTCATCCCATGCATCCCATCTATTGCAGTAACTTTCCAGTGCTCTGTTTGATGGACGGTGAATGCGTGGAGGTTTTGTAGAGGTGGTCGCGGTGCCGCTTTCCCATCTCACTGGTATTCCCTGCTTTGCTGCTGTTTTCTCCAGTGCTGGTGCTGAGCAAACTCTCCCTTTGCAGATCACCCAGATGGACCAGAAGCTGAACCTCATCACGGATATGCTGCATCATCTGGTTTCCAGTCAGCAGGGCGGTCACGGCACCATCAGAGCGTCGCAGAGAGGCAACAACGTTAACTCGGATCTTTTCCTCCCTAATAACACCCTGCCGACCTACGAGCAGCTGACAGTGCCAAGAAGAAACGAAGATGACATCTCCTGATGTGGTCACCATCTGGGCTGGGTTCTTCCCACCTTTCTCATGTGAATGAGACTGAATCTGGAAGGAATTGAGTTCATCAGCCATCCAAGAAAACACAAGACTTGTATCTATACTACTGCTCTCAAATACCTTCTTCTAAAAGTCGCTCCTAATAGACTAAGGATTGCCAAGCTGTTTGCTGCCAGGCTAAACTTACTGAAGTTTCATGTTGATTTTRTTCAAGAACAAATGATCACAACTCCTTATTTCTCAGAAAGACCAAGACAATGTAAAGACAGGCAAAATTTCAAGGATGTAGAGCTCCTTTAATAATAATAATAGCAATAATAATATTCTAATAATACTTGAACGTAGATGGAAAATGTGCATTCTGTTTATGAATCTGCAGATAGCAATATATTTCTACTACTAAGGTTTTTAAAACAAAATAGGATAACTTATGTTGGTTTTATTGTATAAACATACCACTAACATTCTAGAGAATGACAAACCACATACTGAATGATTTTACTTTTTCTGTTTTATTTTAAGGTTGCTACATAAACAGTTATCAGATAATGACCAGATTTTTTCAAATCTGTTTTTCTTCAGGGAGGAACTAATCCTTAATCTGGAACAGTACTATTTATAGTGGAAAGCGCTATAGATTTTTTAAGATACCACTTTTTCATGGGGAGACAATAAAGTATTACATAGAAAAAAAATGATTCTACTCTCTCGAAAGTTGCTGCCAAAGAATTTATGTATAAACAGAAAAACACAGTGGTCTGAATGTGCTTGTCCTGAAATAGCTTTTTAAAAGGAGGCTTACTACTTATTGACTCTATTTCTTTTTTTTTTTAGCTTATCCTCTCCAAAAATAGGACAGCAGCCCACGTGCAAAAGCCAGAAGTGCCTGGACCTGCCGGTCAAGTGCTTGAGCTGGCCCCTAACGCTGCGTATCCTTCATCCTTGCAGGAACGGAGGCTCCAGTTCAGGAAGGCCCCTCTCATCCAGACAGCGTATGTGATGAGTTGGGTAGTTTCCTGAATAACAGCTCAAGAAGCTCAGCTCCTCACAAGAGTTACTAGAGATATGAAAGTACCAGCCTTGATTTAGAGGACCTACAATCCCCAGAGTTGCAGCTGCATTAAAAGCAGCAGTGCTTGGCTTAGTGTGATTTCTCACATGCACAAAGTGAGCAGGGTTTGAGCTTTGATTACCAAGGCTGAAGTCCAGACCATGCAAAAAGTCAGCACCTATGTATAAGCCCTGAAGGAGGAACATCCCTACAGCTGGCAGTATCAGGAAGCTTGAGGATTACAGAGCAGCAGTTTAGCTCAGTGTTAGCTCAGTGTGGTTGCAAGAGCACACATTGCTGGCAAAAAAAGAGGGAGCTGAAGACAGCTTCATCAGCTCTTGCTCCGAGCATCGCGTGTCCCGCACAGTGAGGGGACTGGCGGCCTGAGGAGCAGGCAGCCCCAGCTGGGACGCCGGCAAGTCCCTAAGTTTCCCTAAGTTTTCCAACCTTTCCACTCTCTAGTGGCGTGTACAAAAATGCAAGGTTTGAAGGAGAGTGAATGTGAACAGAACAAAGCAAAGCTGTTGGAAAAACCAATGCCCTAAAGCCTCATAATTTTGCAGAGCAGTTCATGTCACCAATTTTTCATTCATATATATATATATACACACACACACACATATATATATATGAATAGTCTCAAATACTGACRCGTAACGACCTGAGATGACAGGAGACCTTTTCATAATGCTGCACATACTCCAGTAGTGCTTTGTTTTAAACATTTCGCCTCTTCCACTTGGACTGCCGAGAACKCTACGCTGTATTTAATGTTACAGATGATATTAAAATTATTCCRTCTTGCTACTGTACAGTAGATAAAGGTTAAGGGTGTGGAAATTTGCAGACATAAGCAGGGATTATACCTGGGCATTATGTTTTGTAGAAATAAAGACTGCGATGATTTTGAACATTTTTTTAAAATGAGCTTTGCTATGTAATTTCAGGTTATCGGTCAGCCTGTTAATTTCCTAATAAAATTCAGGACAAGAGTGCAATGTCTTTTGTTCCTTCCAAAATCCAGAAATTTGATACACCCAGAAAAGTTGTTGGCTTTGTTTTTCTTTTTTTTTTYCCTCATACACACGTAGGTATGAGCTCACCATGCACTGTTTGGATGCCTTATTTGCAATGCAGGACTGGAGAAGCATCCTCAACGCTTCTCCTGCCTGCTTGCTAGAGAAATGAGAAAATGGGATGCAATTAGCTGGGGTGGCCCTAGGGAAAAAGATGTTTATTTCAGTTCATGCTAAAAGCAGACATGTCCATGTATCTGTAGAGGCATTGGGTTGATTGGGGAATGCATCTCTTCCTACCTCTTTCCTCCCACGATCACCTCAACATTTTCTTTTGGACAACTCGGTTCTTTTGAGAGCAATATGACATAAATTGCTCTTTGAGAGCAATATGACATAAAAACCTTTTGCAAAAGATAATTTCGCATTAACCTTGATGTATTAGTTTGTCTACAGGTTCTCCAAAATCACCCTCGCCAGAATCCTCCCCCTTCAAAGCCCTAGTGACAGGTTGTGCCGAGCTCTGTGATTCCAGGTTGGATCCTGCTGGCCATTGCCAAAGCCACCCCAGCGCTCAAACCTGCTGCTTCGTGCCYGCTTGCCTAGAGATCAAGAGGATCCATCTGCCAGGCCAAAGACTTCACCTGTGGACAGTAAGTACCTTAAATTTCTCCTCTCACGAGCACGTGGTAGGACAGCAGCGCAGGGAGACGAGCGTTTGCTCGGTGCCTTTGCAGACCTCAGGTACCATCTAACAGAGATGATCAGGGCTGAAGCAACAGGGCTGAAGCCAAGGCCTGCTCCGTGCGCGGAGCCCACGGGGCCTGCTGCCTGGCTGACAACTATAGGATGTTGGTTTTTAGCTTCCCTCTGACACAGACCCCGACAAAAGAAGAACAAAAGTCCCGACATCACTCATTTTCCCCCTTGTATTTTAAAGCAGCCTCGCTTGGGATAATGTAATGGGCCAGCGCCATGCTCAAGTACTAGCTGAGGCAGAARTAATGTGATGTATTAGTCAGCAGATTAAATAGCCATTTTAGTGCAGCAAGTTGGCGGCTGTTGTTGSTAGCAGGCACCTCGGGGCTGATTTATCATCAGTTCCGAGGAAGGTGGAAACGTTTCTGGGCTCCCCCGCACCCACTGAGCTGAGTTTGGGCAAGAAACAAATTGCTTCTTGCAGTGCAAAAATGTAAAATACGGGGAGATTTCTTTCTTTCTCTCCTGGAGGCTTAAAGGAGAAAAGGTAAAACCAGGTTTGAGCTAATCTTGGTATCCCCTGATGAGAAGAGGAGGGTTGTTCTTGTTTTTCTGATGGGATGGTGGCTGGGGAGAAAGAGATRAAGGGTCTGATGCCATTCCCGCTTGTGTCCTGCACAGTGCTCCTGCTCGCGCCTGCTCCGGCGCAGATGTCCCCGTGAGCTCCATTTCTGCATGGGAATCGTGCTGTTGCCTTCAGCAGTAGGTGCCCCTGAGTCCACCCAGGCCAATGTAAGTCTTTGCAAGTTGAAAATCGGCTTTGCAAGTTGAAAGAAGGCTTTCCTTGGGTTTAATGGAAGCTGGAGTGAGTTGTGTGTGCAATGCTGCTTTCCTCTTGGTGACAAGGACATTTGAATTCACACATTTCTGTTTCCCTTTTCTGTTTCCAAACTATTGGCTTACCCTGTTCTCACTGCCACTCATGTTTTCAGGCTCTGACACTTAGAAGTATTTCTCATTCCAGTACAGGTTACCTACCACGCTTGAACATAAACAGGGCTGCATTTCTGGACAAAAACACATATAGGACCTAAAATTTTCTTTTAAATGAGCTTATGAAGGGTCTTGTATCTCGGGCCATGCAGTCTGTGGCAGCTCTGATAAGGATACGGAAAAGGAAGCAAGGTCAGAAAGAAAACAAGGAAATACTTCTGATACAAGAGCAGTGTGAAGCCTCTTGCTACAAGATTGCACTGTTTGGGGATATTTAAGTGGGTCCCAAGAAGTGTTAGGTCCCGAGAAGGAACAAAAAGCTTCTGAGTTCAGATAGTAAATAACAACAAGCAGTTCAGTGAGCTCTGGCTTTTTTGTGCCTTGCCAGCACACTGATGTTGATGCCTAAGAAGAGCAGACTTCAGCTGGGGTGTTTSTGCTGTTTGCAAACGCTTGCAGCATTTAGCAGGTTGCCTCCAGTGCTGCTCCCCTGGTGCCTAAGGAGCTGTGAGCTTGTGCTCAGCCTTTCCACCATGAGGACGTGTCTCCGGGGCACTAATAGGACCCCTCTCTCTTCTCCCTCAAAGCCTATTTTGGCAAAACATATAAGAACTTAATTATTTTGTTGGCCTTGACCTTCCTGTCAAGTTTAGTTGAACTAAGCCGACAGGTTTGAAAGTTATTAGGGGCAGCAAAACAGATGCAATGCGAGTGTCTCAGCCTTGTGTCTGTGGGAACCAGACTAAAAATACCACCTAAATACTCCTAAATACCCCTAAAAATACTGAGCAATTTGGCGTGCAGAGAAGCCTTCACAAGCTGCAGAAAGTCTCTAACTCCTGGAATCAGGAAGAAGCATCCGCTTGCCRAAGACTCCTCCTAACGAGTTGCTAGTGGAGGGTTTCCTCGCCTGTCCACCAGTGAAAACTGCTGGAAAACGGGATCTGTTTTTGCAGGCRCCTCGGCACCTCTCGCAGCGCTGCAAGCACCAGCAACCTCGGAGCAGCCCCGGTGACAAAACGGTTGGCGTCACCACAAAGGGAWCGCAGGTGCCGAGCGGGCGCCCTGTGGGGCCCGTCCTTGCGCCTTCCTTYACTGTGTCCCCTTGTCCCGTGGGCAGATGCCCACGGCGCCGGCGAGGGAGAGTGCCCAGGGAGGCAGCGACATTGTCCGAGGCAGGCGGAAAGTTCACAAAACTGCCGCGTGGGGCTGGTTGGCGACYGCTGCCTACGGGGAAAAGCTTCCCGGCCTGACGTGAGCCATTATGCTCCCTGCCCGTGGATTTGGGCGTTGGAGGGGAGCGGGTGGATAAAGCCGGTCTTGAAATCATCTCGGAGCTCCGTTCTCTTCAGAACTAGCCTAGCGCTGGCGAACTGCCCAGGGATTTAGACTCGGCTAATCCAGGCTTGGCTCTCCSTGGCAGACACCCATGGAACAAAGAGAATAAAGCTTCCCCGACCCTGTCAAGTCCCTGCTAAATCACCCGGCCAGGTGCAGAAAGCGGGATACGCAGCCCTGCGCGGGCCCGCCGGGGCCCGGACAGGCAGCTCTCCAAAGGGGCTGATTTAGGGAGTCACTTGCCATAATTCACCACAAACGCGAGGGTCGGGATCCGAGCGTGGAGTCCTGAACGTTTCGTGCCTCCTTCAGGGCCAGCTGCACTGAAACGTGTGCTGCTGTTTTCTGGTCCTTTAGCTGACTCTGCCGCTCTTCACCCCACGTAGTCAACAAGGGGCTCTGATTATTTTCATTTGTCCTCCGGAAATGTGCACAGCCATCTCTGGGRTTTTCTCCCAAATTAATATCACTGGTCATTTTTGTTAAGTGCAATGAAGCCATTTTTAATGTATTATTACTGACGTTGCTGTTTTTAATAACTGTTGTTATTCTTATCCATGTAAACGGGAATTTACTTGGTTATCCATTGGTTCTGTTTTTTAATGTGAAATGTGTATTTGGGAGGAGGAGTGGACACTAGCAGTCTTGCTTAAAAGAAGAGAACAGAAGCCAAAGGGAAAAGTATATTTAATTTTCAGTCCTGCTGTGTGTTAGACCCATAGGAGCATATTGAGCATGAATTCATAGGGGTTAATGCGTTAGATGCAGTTGGTACAAGCACCACCAAAGCAATAATGACTGGAAGTAGACATGAATTATTTGGGTTACAAGCAGCTTGTAATGGTCACCTGCTCAAATTACTGAGCTGCCCGTAAGGAAAGCCTACATTTGAAATGTGACTCAGATTTTACTCAGATTTGCATTTTTGGCCCCAGTTCTGYGAATTTGTTTTCTGCTCTGATTCCATCCCTTTTACTTGATCTCCCTGAGGTTTTTCTTTTTGGTATWCATTCAGATGTGTTCTTCTTCAGCTACAGATGGACCTGGACTTGAGCGTGCCCTTCAGATCGCCGTCACCCTTCCTGGTCTTCAGCTCCAGGTGTCTCAGGTGCCTTGTTGCACCCTTCAACCCTTGCACAGACTCCTGYGTGCCTTGGGTTTTAGTTTTCTTTGGGTTCTCCTGCTCTTGCAGGTTCATGCAGGGCTCAGTGCCGACGCGGCTGCCTTCCTGTTGCYTTTGGTGGGACTTGGATGTCTTCTGCCCACACCTCTTTGAGCTGCACTTAGCCACACCAGGCCCCRCTCCTCAGCACAGGCTCCTGTTTCCTTCCTAGGTCAGACATCCAGCGAGGGATTTGGAGCTGGAGTTTCTGCTTCCCGGCTGATCTCCTCACCCCTCCTGCTCCACTGCGAGCCACAGAACAATTCCCAGAAAGGATGGAGCCTTCCCGCACCGGGCAGAAACACCAGCCCATGGCACCAGCAAGGTGAGGAGCACCGTGTGAGGACGAAGGCTCCACGGCGTTCGGGCCTTTCGCATGGCAAGTATTGGATGAGGTCCCACAGGGGGTTATGCCTAAGAGAGAGACTCCTGAGCAGGAAAGCACTGCTGCGTCTCGAGGCGCGAGCGAGCGAGTCACCTGGCGCAAATCCCAGGACAAAGCCGTGGATACGGCGACCGTGCCAAGGGTTTTCTTCTTCCCCGAGCGGGGAATTGCCTCAATTTTGTTTCCCCTGCTCCTTTCTCCGGAGAAGAAGGGGGAGGGCTCGGAAGAAAAGGGCGCGGGAGGCGCGCGGCGGGCCGGGGGAACAGATGGTGCCCTGCGCGGCCTCCCGACGGCCGCGGCGGCRCGCATTCCTTCACTCCGTCCGCTCGGATAACTGAGTCGTACAGCACACGACCATCTGGTGTATGACACGTCTTGTGTCCCCCACACAAAGCCCCCGCAAACCTCTTCAGGGGAGAGGTTAGTTTCTAGGGAAACAGCGGCATGTGCAGCCCTGGCCCTGATTGAGATTCAGGCCTCCTCGCTTGTCCCCATTCTTCTCCCACCTATTGTTGTCACTCAGGCTTTTGCTGCTTGGTTACTCCGAGACTGACAATATCCATGAGTATTTTGTCCCCCCGGCCCAGGAGCTATTGTCCCCAAATTTTGTTTCATTATTTATGTTTTCAATCGCCCCGTGGTTGACTGCAGCATCTGCTGTAGAGCGGTAAGGCGAGTGCCTGGTCGGAGCCGCRCTCCTGCCTGAGACCGGCTCTGCTCTAGCTGGGTTGTGGCTGGAAAAGCCTTTGCCAAAGCCAGARTGTTCACCAAGCACGGAGGTGGCTTTGCCTGCCTCCTTGCTTCACTTTTCCCAAGTTGCTCATGTGTTTTCTCCTGTACCAAGAAGCTCAAAACCTCCATAGATAAATAAATTCTAGGAGAAGTAGGTCTGCACTTGCACAACAGGTCTCTGGATTTTCCCTCATAGGATAGTTTCAAAAAGAAAAGATGTTTTCACTTTCCTATTGGATTTCTTAAAGGGTCTCTTGCAAAGAAACACTATTCTCTGCTTTGTAAAATAAGCAAGCTCTGGCCTAGAATGGTGGTCAAGCACGGGTATTAGCCACAGTGCTGTGAAATTCAGCTTTAGCAACCTGATTTGAAGACTTCCCAAGAACAGTTTTGATGCTTTGCTGCGTGTTCACCCGCACGTCGTCACTGACTGCAAGGTGGAACACAAACAAGCAGCAAAGGGAGAGAGGCAAATCATTCTCCTGCCAGCACTGTGTCAGTTCAGGGCCCCAAAGACTTCTCTTGCTGGGGTGTGTGGGGCCTTTCCCAGAGCACCCATAGTGCTTCTTATGGAAAACTAACTACTACTTTCTCTTATCTCCATTCAAAGGAAGCTATTAGCAGACGCTGCCAGATCCATTTCCCAAAGATTGWTTCCTCCAGCCCTGAGGAATGAGGATTTGACCTGCAGACTGCAAATCTGATTTCCCTCAGCAGCATCTCCAGAACTTCCACTTTTGCGTCACGAAAACAGCAGACAGTGAGCCTGAGCAGACAGTCCACTCCTGAAAAAGGTACTCTTACCCTGAGGTTATTATCAATGATACATTTCTTTAGATACTGTTGAAATATCTGTGAGAGGCCAAATTCACTGGCTGATCCTGAAAAAAAAAAAAAGTAAGGTTTTAGTTATTCCTTCTAACTGATATTGTACCATAGTATTTAAGAAGTTTGTCTGATAGTTACCTCAGTGCCCTGTTGTTGCAGAATCGCATACATTTTCATTGGTGACTGTGGGGTTTTGCACAACACAGCGCAAATCCCTAAGCRTGTGCGTGATCCCCAAGTGTGATCCCTGAGCGTCCTTCACGTGCATTGTGGGGTCAGGACACAGGCAGAAGATCCATATCAGTGGATGTGCCAGCTGTCTACTGTACATGAAGGCAGCAAACAAAGGACCTTGGCTACCATGGCTGTCAGTCCACACCTACAACAGCACTAAGTGCATTCCAAAGTATTTTTAAAACCTTTGGGACAGGCAAGTAGAGGAAATGCAGAACAATTAGACACAACTGGACTGCAGAATCAGAATGAGCCTCTCTGCAGCTCTTTGAAGAAAAATGCAATTGGACCTGATCTTTCCTTCCTCCCATTGACCAGAGGTAGTGCTGATGAGTGGGCACAATCACCTTGATTTTCTTTCCTGGATGATATTAGGAAGAGTTCCCTCTCCTATTTTGATTAAAATCATTTAAATAACTGTCAAACAGGTTGGCACAAGTTTCATCATCTGAGAGAAAGAGGAGAGTGTGTGTGTGAGACCGTGCAGCCTCCGTTACCAGAGAAGGACATTCATTAATTTATATAGGTAGAATTTTGGTGCTCCGCAGTGAGAGGAATATGAAAGCAAACAGGCAGAAGCATAAGGGATTAATGCAGGAACTGCAGACCTGGCTGCCTTCTAGGGGAGACTCTCACCTACAGACTCGCCCTAGAAGAGCTTTCCCAAAGGAGACCTTCTTATTTCTCTTGTGGAGAAGGCGATCAAATGTTTTCTTGAGTCTGATAAATCCAGAATAAGGGAGGTAGACTAGGCAAGTAGTGTGTCTAGCATTAGAAATCTAACTGAAGCGAGCCAGCCAGCAGTTCAACAGTAGTGCATGGTGAGTTGGAGAGTGTTTCTGAGTGACTCATCTTCACAAGGGACAATTCAGACTGCAAGAGCAGATGACCAGAAGCTTAAGGTAGAGTAATATGTGTCCTGGATGCCTGATGTAGGGGACAACCAAGCAGAGCTATTCCTGCTGTAAATGTGAAGGAAAGGGCACTGCACTATTGGTCCATACTGGAAAAGACTAATAATTTGCTTGTGAAGAGAGTTCAGTCCTTCATCTTCTCTGGCATCAGACCATTGCCCAGGCATTAACTCATGGCATCCCTGTGAATGAGGAGGGAACAACCATCTTCCCCATTTTACTGAAAGGAAGGATAAACCATGGCAGATACCATGTACGGACCACCTGTACCAAGACACTTTGATCCTCTGTATGAGGGCCACGCTTGCCCRTATGATTATTCATTCATCCAGACTGCTGAGACTCAGATGAAGGCGACCAGTTGTTCCTAACACCTGCTTCTGTTGCGAGCACAGCAAGTGGCTGCTCAAGAAGGAGATTTCTCTTTGGAAAGGATCACTGAACAGTCAGAAAGGCAAATTAAATTAGGGACTATAAAGCAGAAGGCCCTGAGCAGAARGCAAAGGAATATAATGATGTTCATATGTGAATCAGATCACTAGCTAAGAAGTCACATGTACTGATTTTTTTTTAGGAACGCTCAAGTAATTTTTGTACTGAAAATGGTGGTGGCACAATCTGTTTAAAGGCAAAGGCAAAGAACACAAACAGTAGAAAACAAGCAGGGCCAGGAGACAATGCAATTTGCATCTAAATTCACTTTAGAGATAAGAACTCGTTGAGAGGAAAACAAGAGTATTGCCAGTTCACCAGACTTACTTTTTGATATCATTGTGGGAACCAAATGAATTGCAAAACATCTGCAAGGTCCGAGATGTCAATTATGCCTTTATGTACGTGGAGGAAATGTCACATGATTGAGGCAGTCATTGGACATGGTCAATTGTACGTTTTTATCCACTGCCTGGCCTTAAAGCCTCGCTCAACAGTCACTTCAGACAAAGGGACTGTCAGAGAGAGAGATGGATCAGTTTGGCCACTCACTGAAGGGGCTGCGAACCCTCGTCGCCGGCCTCGGGCAGCGCTGCCGTTTTGTTTGCGCCTGTCCCGGGTGACCGCTGCCTCTGGAAGTCTGTTTGGAGGCTCCGGCCTCTGGAAGGAGCTGCGCGGGAGAGCAGGGCTGCACAAAGCACACGTATCAGCTGGGCTATTCATGCACGCTCGTGTAACGAGGTAGCTTTCCGAAGCTGGTTTTTGACCAGATCTTTGTCTCTTAAATGCATTTCTGCTCCATCTTGATGGCCACGAGCTTTTTAAAAAAGGCTGTCTTTGCAGAAGCATCTTATAAAACTCACGTTGTGCATCAGTCAGGGCTCTTAGGAGCTGCCAAGCCAAAGGAATGGTTTTGAAAGACCCATATGTCTAGCTGCCTATGCCAAATATCTTTATTTTAATGGCTTGCGTGTTACAGTTTATATTAAGCACTTCAGCAAGTCCCAGCAACGTCCTTTCCGAATTTGCAAACTTGCATTACCTCTCAAGGAAACATTTAATCCCATTGGATATTTGTAATATCCAATTTGCSTGCATTTTATTGTGGCCAACATCTGCAGCAAAACAAGAGCTGCAGTCTGCAGAGCTGCACTGCAGCAGCCCTGGCACCGTTTCCAGCTGCATTCCGGGCTCGAGCTTGGTCTCSAGAGTTTCCACTCGCTTTCATTGCTCTCTTGCTGCTACTAGCCCTGCTCCAGGCTGCATGTTTAGATGCTTCAGAACCCGTACGGCCACTGTCAGTGGCCCATACGGCCACTGTGATGCTTTTTGGCCCCAGGGGAGCTGTGAGTGAAATCTTTGTGGCTGTTTATTAAGGGTGTTTCTACAGAGCCATCAGAGAAGGTTCCTAAATTTGCCAATTTCTCTATAACCCYGTTCCTAGCTGTATCAAAAGAAACTCCAGCAGGCTGAATGACATAAGCCTTGTCACCTCCACAGCTGCAACCTACAGCCCCTTGCTCTGCAATTACAYAGAGTCTCATGCAGACTATTGGCATGGGCAAGTGCTCTTGGACTTGATTCAGCTCCCYGCACATCAAGGGAGGCTTGGATTGGGCTTGCAATCGTTATTATATTTAATTATTCTATTATTGCATCACTGTGGATGATCTTGTAAAGCYTGACATCTGCTCAGCGCCGGGTGGATGTGTCTGGATTCACTCAGCGCCGGCGTCCCACCAAATTGGATCCCGTACGCGGGATGCGGGCTGGGCTGAATAGGAAAGTGAACAGAAAATAGGCAAAAAGGTGAGGAAAGGGGAAGAAAGTCTTTGCTAAATGGTAACTCACTTTATTCTTTCATTGAAATACAGTATTGCTGATGGGGTTGTTGTTTTTCAAAGAGCCTAGTGTGTCCTTCACGTTGCCTTTTCCTCRTTAGAAGTTGAGTGGTGTCCACCATTGACTGGTGCACTTGTCCTGCTGGGTTAGCCAGCTACTGGGTTTTGTTTTTTGGTTTCTCATTTCTAACTCTAACTCACTAAAATCCCGTTGCAGAATTTTATTTCTGCCAAAGGTTAAAAAAAAAAAAAAAAAAGAATAAAAAAATAAAAAATCCAGGAAGCCTGTCAAGGAGTTCAAGACAAACTTGTCATAGAATAAATGGGGCCTTGATCACAACGCATCCAGTGTGGAAAAAGAGCCAAGCCAGGGTATTCAGTTAAAAATAACCCTTCAAACGCTGAAGCAGAAATATGGACGCAGCCTTCTAGGTGTAGGATCCAACCAAAGAGACAGCAAATGAGCAGCAAGGGAGACGCACAGAACAAGTGTGCAGCCAAAACTGTAAATTACACCATGCATTAAAGATAAATTCTGGATTGTGGAAACCTTCATCTTGAGTTAGCTGAGACTTTTCTATTTGACATAGATATGTCTACTAATGAAGTTTCAGATACATTTTGCAGCAGATTTTATCTGCAGAAGTTAATGCCCTTGATGAAAGGGCTGCAGTCCTCCAGCCACCCACTTTGTGCCTTCTCCACTATTTGCCTGCAAAGCATTTCCTGCCTTGTGATCCAAAGGGCTAGGAAGAAAATATATGTCAGTACATGCACATGTGGAGAGGCAATTCTGCTCCTTCTGTCTACAATACTGGTCAGAAGCCTGACTTCAATACAGCAAAAATGTAGAATAGGTATTAAGATTTTGCTTTTATATCCCTACTTGTGGCAAGTTAGTATAAGCACTAAGTTATGTAAAGATCACGCATATAACTAAAGAAGAAAGGACGCTGAAAAAGGGATGGAACTTACTCTGCTCTAGAGCACAACTTAGTCTGTTAACCAAAATGAAGGAAATTTTTAAGTTGTTGGATAAGCCTACAGAATAAGTAAGGGGAGGCCCAAGCCGAGCACTGGACACAGATATTCCAGAAAAGATGAAGTGCGTTTCATTAGTCCAAGAGGAATGGAAAGAAGCTTTATGAAGTGAACATAAGTACACAAATGCAATAGAGATGGAATAAGCCATTCCTGGAAGCCGTTTTTCATTTTTCATTCAAATTTTAGGGCAGCAATTTCCACGTGGCCAATCAAACTTGTGCAAATAGAAGTTTTACAAAAGAGAAAATGAAGTTCAGTGATCCGGTATCCAGGGCTGGGGAAATCACTAGTTAAGGTGAATGAATCAGGTTCTAGGCTGTAAAAAGTCCCTCTGTAGAAAAAGAGCAATTTCCGTGAGCGGTCAAATTTGTTGTCCATCACCTCTTCTCTTGCAAACAGGCAGTGATACATCYTTATGAAAAGTCCTTGAAAAAGAAAAAAAAAAAGTGTGGTCTATAGTTACAGAATAAGTTACCTGTAAGAATTTCTCTTTTCTGTGATGGCTTATGTACATTGACAGATTTACGAGAAACTTCTGTGTGTTAAACCATGACTTAAAATAGAAATGTGCAATCCCTCAGGAGAACAAAAAGCACAGGAATGTGGTGGATGGACTTACACTATTTTGGGTAGATGGCTCTTCAGCAGAAGTTGCTGAGTCACCAAATGATAGGGATAGGATTGCTTCAAAACCAATTGTAATTGGGAAGATTCAGGTTTATCAGGACATTTTTTGCTTCTTTAAAGTGTAAAGATAAACGTTTGGTTAGAGCACAGCTCCTCTTCATCTTCTGCAAGGAGTGATGCGCCTTTCAACAGCCTTATAGTTATTTTTCTCCGTGAAAAGTCTTTCCTTACCTTATTTAATAAAGGTACACATAAAATAGCCTTTTTGTAACATGCTTTAGACTGCTTGGCCCCCAGTACAGTAAAACTTGTTGTCACCTAAGAAGCATAGTAAGAAAAGGCCACATACTTGACTATGTAGTCATCATATGTGACTATATATGATGGTCACCTCTTCCTCTGGATTTACTCTTGAGAGTTTGGTGCTCCTCTCACCTTTATCAGATATGACAGAAAGCGACTGGACACTTCAGTGCTGGTCGAATAACACAGCATTTTTTTTACCTCTTTCTGTTACTAAATTTTAAAAATAATGTGTTTGATATTATTTAGTAGTAGGTTTTGCTGTTGGAACAACTCTGCCAACTTTCTTTAGCCAAATCATATGTACACCAGCTCTTATTAATGAAATATGACACTTGCTGTATCTATCCAAAAATCAGAATTTAAATGCTTTAATTTTTATCACTTCCTCTCCTTTGTGAATAAGCCGTAAATTCATTGTAAAGTCACTTTAGGGGTTTTCTTTGTGTAAGGAAAAAGAAAACAGTGCACACTGATATTAAGAAAGTGTTAGTCATGATGTTCCCTTTCTAATCACTCTGGATTTAAACTTGGCACCTAACTTGGGGCAAATCCAAATACTCAGCCGCTCTGTGATTTTTATCCTAATTGCAGCAGCCAAACTGGAGCTTTGGGGAGGTTTTGGGTGGGTGGAATGGGGATGGCAGCAGGGAAGCTCCCTTTGGCCTTGCCCGTGTGGGGAGGTGGGATGCAGCGGGAGCTCACGTGCGTTTGCTTACTGCACTCTCGTTTTCCAGATGGACTCTCTTAATTCCAAAATAAAGGTCTTTGTACGTGTGGGCTTATTTATTCCCACTGGGATTTGGGAAGATGGTTTAGGCTACTTTTCACCTCAAGCCCGCCAGCACTGTGGTCCAGAGGGATCTTCCACAGCGAGTGCTGCAAAGTCCGTCGGCCTCACACCACGGATGGGTCCCGACAGCCGTGCTGCGGGCAATCGGAGCACAGCAYGGCCCTTTCGAAGGGTCATTATTATTATTGTTATTGTTGATGGTTTTTAAGCCGCGGGGTGCTGCCGGGCCCTGGGGCTGGCGGGCCAGCCGCTGCCACCGCAAGGCCGGCAGAGGGAGCGCGCAGGAGAGCTCGGGCCTGCTCGCTCCTCCAGCGTGAATCCCTGCGGCCGCGGTGCCCGAGGAAGCAGGGATGTCGCCGGGATTGCTTCCCTACGTGTCGCATGCTTGCCGTGTCCTTCAGAGCCCGTTTTCTTCAGTCACCCTAAAGGAGCCTGTGGGGAGTCGCCTTGCTGGAGGCCCTTGCCTTGRGTGGATGCTGGTTCTGGGGACGCTGTCACCTCTAGCCCAATGACTCTTGAAAGGTGACAACCATGACCTCCACCATCRCTACAACCAGCATCTCCATAACCATCCCTTGTGCTGTCGCCGTTAGCGTCTCTGACCTCAGGGGCTGAGCTATCACACTCATGCGGGGGACAGGGCCAAGAGAACCCGTAAGTGTCCTCAGTCCCAAACTTTGATGCTTCTAGAGACAAGATTGGTTTGGTCACCAAAAAAAAATGATGATCTGCTTGTCTGCTGTGTGTCATTATATCTTTTGCTCATCCTTGTGTTTTATCTGTTTGTTATTCTTTACTTGAAGGAAACCGGCTAGTCCAGATGTCTCCARGCTCCTCCAGGCAGGCTGCATATGCGCAAATCTTCATTCCCAGATCTTCTGCATCTGTCCTCTTCCTTAATTTGGAGGATGAGAACATAAAGCAATAGCAAGAAGGTAAGAAAAGCATTATCCAAACCACTGTTTTGTGAGGTGGAAATAGTTTCAGGTAGGATCCAGCCTTGGGGCTGCAAAACTCAGCCTGGCCTGCGCTGCCCTTGGAGCTGGCTCTGCTTGTAGGCTGCTGTTTAACCCAGGTAAAACACTGAACCACACAAAACCAGGTACAGAAGTACATACATCCGCATATTTATATGTGTGTGTGCATGTATATGCATGTGTGTGTGTGTATATATATATATAAAAAAAAATATGTACACATAGATAAATATATATAATCTAAGGACAAAACATAATCTAAATACACCCCTCTTGAACATGCCTGAACACTTCTACTCTTGTTGTTATCAAATCAAACATCTTTGTTGAAAAACTTCCAGCTTTTATTTCCTTTAAGCACAGAAGACACAGATGTACCATTTCCAACCAATTCCACCATCTGATTTATCTTCCAAAGATCCCACTAGTCACTTGGATGTAGGAATCCATCCTTCCGTTTGCAGTGTTTTCAAGATACCCAATTTATCGTAGGCTGTAGCACGAATTGACACCTTACCTAAGAGGTAGGTTTAAAACAGCTCAGAGTCTGTCTGTCTTTCTGTCTTGCCAGAGGGCTGTGCCCTTGTTAAATAGCCCTTCAAAATCTCTTTTCCAGTCACTCTGTGTTTTGCCCAGTGCCTTCAGAGCCCTTTCACACACCAAAACCTTAATTTTCAGGCATCCCATTGCATCCTCTGCCTATTTTGTGTGTGTATATCCAAATGTTGAGCGATGCTATCCCACAGAGAAGGGCTCAGCTTCGTGTAAAAACACTCTCTGCAGGTGCAAACTGCTTTGCAGCACAGAGTCTGCCCATGCACAAGCTGCAGCAGCCACGCATGGGGACGGCCGCTGCCCGTGGCCTCAAATACAAGGAAAAATGCTGGAAAAGGGAAGAGGGGGAAGAAAGAGGGAAGAGGAAAGCAGGCGCGAGCTTCTGCTGGGGCGTCTCGGGCCATCTGCCGCCGGCCCGGCACAATGCGGGCRTCGCGAAGCGCCGCGGCACCTCTCAAAGGAGACACGTTTTAATGAAGTGCGCACAAAGCCGCGCGCTGGAAATCAACTCCAAACAGAAGCGAGGTTCAAGGAGCTGCTCGCTGCGCCGCGGCCCGCGCGCCGCCTCTGCCCGTGGCCCCTCCGCAGGGATGGGGGGCCGGGCGCGGAAGAGGCGCACTCCGTTTCGGGGGGCCGCCGCTGCGATTTTCGCCCCCTGCGCGGCTGGCGGTAGCGAGCGGCCCGCGCGCCGCCTCCGGGCCCTTCCTTCTCCCCCTCGCCCGAGCCACGAGTCTGCTGTCACTCAGCCTTCTGCCCGGCTGCTCCCGGTGAAAAGAGCCGCCCCGGGGACAGCAACACATGAATATTGGCTGCAAACAAACCGCGGGGAAGCGCTACCTGGGGGGCTGCGCGCGCCGCCCCGCTCACCTGCCGCACGCGGGCACGTGCGCTGCGCCCCCCTTTCCTGCACCCACCCACCCCCCGGGCCCAAATCTGCGCTTTTCCTTCAAAACCTGCAGCGTTTGTTCAGTTTTAAGGCAGAGGGAGAGGGCCGGGGGCAGCCAGGCGCATCCCCTCCCCACATCTGGAGGCTGATGCGGCACCAGGTGCTGGTTGTTTTCCCTCTTTCCTGGTGTTTTGTGGCGCGGGTTGGGGCCCCCGTGCCCACGCAGGTAGCCAGGTCCAGCTCAGGGCAGCGGGCCGGCGCTCGCCGCTATTAAGCGCTTATTACTGGAGGGCCGGCGGGGAGGAAGGGGCCATCGGAGCGGTGGAGGGGTCCGGCCGCCCCCCCGCTCCGCCGCAGACAATTTTGATGAGTGGGTTTTTGTCCGGATGGTTTGTAACGGTGCCTGTTTTGGGGTGTCCCGGGGGGTCCGGGAAGCTTTAATTCGCTCACAAAGGCTCATTTGCAGGTCAATGCCATGGCACACTCGCCTCTCCCCTTTGCCTAAATCTCCTTTTGTTCCCCATCGCCTGCTCCTCATGCCAGATGGCCGCGGAAAATGCTAATTTTTCTCTCGCGCGCTCTCTTCGCTCGCTCTCCTTTTTTTTTTTCCTCCCTTTTTTTTTTTTTTTTTGCATTTAATTGCAGCCCTTTGCAGATGGGGGCCGCGGAGTGTGTGCCTCATTCAAGCCGGGTTTGCCTTTGGCTTGCCGGGCACGTTTCGCAAAGTCCGATGCGAGTCAGGCAGGGATTAGGCTGACAGGGAAGTGATCAGATTAAACCCCGCGCGCTCCCGGCCCCGCAAGGCTCCCCRAGAGGTCTGGGGGGCAAAGCGGAGCCGCTGGGCACCACGATCCAGCCCTGGGGGTGCTCGCTGGGCCCAACACGCTCGGCTTTCCCGCACCGTGGGCTGTGCCGGAGCAAGGGGCTGCCCACRTCCCTCCCTCCGGAGCAAATTAGCCGGCTGCTTCGCTTCAGCCGCCCGAGTTCTGGGGCTTCGTTAAAGGCAGCCTGGAAGCCACCAGCCTGCAGYGACGTGGGCTGCAAAGCAGCTAGGAGCAGTGCTTGTAAGGATACTGGATAGGTCTACGATGCTTATAGGGATGCTGGATGTGTGTGCGTGCTGGATTTGTGAGCAGAGTCTAGCATGGAAACGGGTGATCCCTTTGGCATAACTAACAGAAAATAAGGCAGATTTACAGGAGATTCAACCCTGCTAGGATGTAAACCTCTGGCGATTTTTTTTTTTTCTTTTGTAAATTCAGCTCTTTTGCTGCTGTCGTTCGGTTCGGTTTGAGTTGGATCTGTTCTGTAGGCTGTGTTTGCCTAAAGGCTCGCCAGTGAAAAGGGGCCGGGTCTAACTCCCTTTCCTCTCCGCCAGGAGAGCTTGGGCAGCCCTTTGCCCCGTGGCTTCCCCACGTGCAAAGCGATCTGCCCCAAGGGAAAGGCACCCGAGGCCTTGGGGAGAGCAACGGGGGGAGAAAGCCCCCTCGAAACGCSTGTTTTGAAGAAGTCACCGTCCTCGGCCTGTGCAGCAGAGGCAAAGGGGGTTTTGATCCTCAGATTTGTAAACGTGTAGACATAATAACGCCGTTTCTCTAGTGTTAGCAGGTGTCCTGTCTGGGAGCTGCCGCCTCAGCCTCCAGCAGAGCCGCGAATTAGAAAATTGTCTGTCTTTCCTGAACCGTGAAGTGCTGCTCTTAAATGAAGGCCAGGTCAGATGTTAAAGGGACATTCTTGTCTCGTGGAGCCGAAATAATCGGCGGGCGCGCGGAGGAGCGCARCCGTCCTCCTCCCCGAGCGGGCACCCACCCCGCGGGCAGCGCCGGGAACATCGGGAAAGGCCGGGACGTGGCACGCCGGGGCCTTGGCTCTGCCCCCTTGTGTCCATGCGCCACCACGGATCAAACCTTCACCCTAAACCACGCCGCGTGCCGGCTTCTCCCCAGCCCGGGCTTAATTTGCAGTTTTATATATATATATATATATATATGTGTGTGTGTGTGTGTGTACGTACCCATCCATATACATCTGTGTTTGTACACACATAGGTGCATGCACTGCTTCTCTGTACATCGGTTTCTCTGCTCACATGGACTGGGTTTCCTCTCCCCACATGGGTCCTTTGCTGGGCTCGTGGCAAGGGGCCACGTCCCACCAAGCAACCCTGTCCCATTGAAAGGGAATGGGGATTTTATCTGCAAGGTCACATACTGGCAAATGTTCTTCAAGAAGTGGTCTTGTTTTCTGCAAGCAGCGGAGAGCAGCTGTGCGGTTATTTCCCAGGATGATGGAGCAAGGCTTGGGCTGGAAGGAAAGCCCGGGCTATGAGGGGAGTGATGCCCGGTGCCACCCACATGCTGCGTTCCCCTCATGTTCCTGGGGCTTCATTCCCGGGAGGTGCTGCCGTGCTCGGGAGGACGGCATTCCCGCTGTGCCCAGCACGGTGTTCACTGAATCCCTGCGAATCCCGGCTCCCCCACCTCTCCCTGACAGTGCCRTCTCCCCTCGGGTGCGCCCCAGGATTCCTAGTGGAAGCTGCTCGTGTGATAGAGCAACGTTAGCTCTTGCATCTAACCACACAGCCAGCTTCGTTCTAGGGTTGATCCTCTAGGTACCATCTAGACTGACCTGAATTCTTGCAGCCACCATGAGTGGCAAGCCTGGTGCTCTAGGACGCCAGGTATTTTTGAATCCTTTCCCAAAATGACTCTCGTCAGCGCATGCCAGGTGGGATTTGGGCTGTCCCTCGAGCTGGGTTGGCAATAGCAGTGCAAAGCCTCCCTTGGGTCCCACCTGCCTGTGCCCAAGGGCGCTTTAAACCCCTTGGACAGGGACCGAGCCCTAGTTAAATATTTCAGGAACTTCTTTCCGCGCTTCCCCTCTTGCGTGCGCTGCCGAGACATCTGTCTTCCCCGCTAATAAAGTGCCCGAGATCTAAAATGAACTTCATTGCATTGCTTTGAAACTATAGGCACATATGGTTCATAATTAGCTGGATATCTCTTATAGTGAAATGATTTTTTTTTTTGTCTCCTGCCCCCCTCGCTCCCTGTCGCCCATTCGCATCCATAATAGAAGCAAACAAAGTTCCAATTGTTCCCTGTTGTGGGACATTATGTGCCTGAATAAATGGATGTTGGCTGTGTCTACATGGATTTGCCATATGGCTACAAAGGCCCGAAGAATAGGGGCAGTGTGCTTTGTGCTGGGGCGCCGGGGGCTGCCGGGCCCGGACGCCGGGGCCCCGCACACCTTCCTCCCGCACCGGCGGCTCCGGCCTCCGCGGCTCCGTCGTGGAGCGGGCGCCTCCGTGGGCCCTCGTGCTGCTGGGGGYTGGGGCAGCACAATGGAGGGCGCCGAAGGCACCTGCTTTCCTGAAAGCCGGAGCAAAGCCCATAAATCGCGGCGGATCCAGCTGCCGCGCATTGTTGCCTTTCATGAAGGCGAGGGGAAAAGCTCTTTGGCCTTTTCAAAGAGGGGGGAAAAGCGGATTGAAGCCGCGGGCACTGAGGCGGGCGCGCCAAATAATCTCCTCCTGATGAAGCGATCACGGTGATGGACGTCCGTCCCTTTCGGAGCGCCGGGAAGCGGGCGCTTCCCGTGCTGCTGCAGCAGTGCAGGGCACGGGCGCTGGGCTCGCGTGGTGCCCCGGCTCCAGCGGGATAAATCCCAGCAGTGCCGCGAGCGGCACCTCCAGAACACGGCGGGTTCGGTTCATCGCAGCGCTTATTGTGGCTGCTGCTGGTGTCAGGGCCAGGCCTCTCCTGCCCCGATGGCTTTCCCGGCGCTCCCAATAAACCCTCATGTGTCAGGGATGAGCAGCATGGGGAGGGTTTTCCCGCAGGGACCAGGAATGGTGGCATTTAAAGGTAGCTCTGCCAGGCTTCCCGCCTGCGCATCCCAGGCACAGCCCGCCTGGAGCCACGGCCTCCAACAGGGCCCAGCCCTGCTCCGGGTGGGAGGTGCTGAGGGAGGACCTTGGAGAAGAGGGAGGGAAACATAGAACTGAAAAAAATACTGGAGAAAGGCAGCAGTCGGTGCCTTTGCTCGGGTGCTTTATGCTTCCTTAGAGAGGAGCAGTATTTTTAAGGGGAAAAAAAAACGTTTTCCCCTAAGAAAGCATAACAGCCCTGCATGGCACCAGGGGGTTGTGCACATGTAGCTCACGCAGGAGACAAGGGGTTGACCTCCACAGTAGGCTYGTGCACAGCTGCGAAGGGAGGACACACAGGACCGGGAGGGCAGGTCCCCAGCACTGGTGACACCCACCCCCGGACCCCACCTACAGCACCCACAAAGCAGCAGCACGGACAGACAGAGATTTTTGCTTTGTTTTATTATTAACATCATTATTATCAGTTGGAGTTGTGACATGATTTGCAAGGGCAGTGGCACAGATCAGCTCAGGAACCACTGAAGCAGATCTGCCTTCAAGTAAGAGTCTAAAAAATATACTTTGAGTTGCAGCTACATCTTGTGACAGCAAGGACAAAAACAAAACCCCACTATAAAAATAAATTTACACTTTGTAAATAACAAAAGCAAATATAGTGCCCTTTGGCTTAACCAAAAGCAAAAAACAAGAGAGACTATTGCATGTCAACCAACGTTATCCACATTTCTGACATAAATAGAAAATATAAGTTAGTATAACTCTTAAAAAAAAAGTCTCTGTACAAATATACACTTCCTTTTTTTGTGTCGTTTTCCGTATTTTCCTTTTTCTTCTTCTTTTGCACCGAGAGCCCAGCAGAGATGGCACACGCCGTAGCCGAGCGGCCCGGGGCAGGGCGCTGCGCGGGGCTCCGCGGTACCGATACCGGTACCGGCGGTGCCGCCGGGCTCGGCCGCGCGGCCCGGGGCTCCGTCCCGCGGTACCGGCGGCGTTGCGGGGCCCGGCGCTCCGCTCCGCTCCGCGGTACCGGCGGCGTTGCGGGGCCCGGCGCTCCGCTCCGTCCCGCGGTACCGGCGGCGCCGCCGCGCGCGGGCTCCCCGCTCCTCCCGTGGGTGCCGTAGTGCAAAAGTCTGGCGGGAGAGCGGGAAGAGAGGAGAAGTTAGGGAAGGAGAGGAGGGATGCGCAGGGGGAGGGAGGCGGCACAAGGCGAGGGGAGGCCGGGGCTCACCTCG
>NW_020455049.1:1321695-1373458 GCF_003342845.1 Nothoprocta perdicaria
GCCGCCGCCGCCGCCGCCGCCGCCTTTCCAGCGCGGGGCTGCGGCCAAAGGAGGGAGGATTCGTGCGTTTGTCTCGTGTTTTGCTTGGGTTTGTTTTCCTCTCGGCCCGCGGGTGTCGCCGGCAGAGGCCGGAGCATCCCTTGGGGAGGGGGATGCGTGTTAAAGAAAACTGCGTCGTATCAGTGCCTATATTTTTTTTTATGATGCTGCTGCAAAACAAAGCGAGGTGCTGGCCGGTTTCAAAACAAGCTGAGGGCTGTTTTTAAAAACGGGCTTTTTCTCCGCTGCGTGGAAGCAATCAGATGCTGCGGAGAAGCGCAGGGCAACCGCAGCGGTTTGCCCGCCGAGCTTCGAATGTGGCGTAATGCGCACGTGTGCAAGGCACGGATGTGCAACACGTGGATGTGCAGCATGCGGATGTGCAACGCGTGGATGTGCAACACACCCCTGTGCAACACACGCCTGTGCAACACACCCCTGTGCAACACATGCCTGTGCAACACGCGCCTGTGCAGTGTGGGCTGTGCACCGCGTGCCCGTGTACCCTGCGCTCCCCACCAGCCGGTCTGCTCCTTGTGCAGGGATCAGCTGGCCGCGCACTGCCTTCCTGCAGGTCACCCCGGCCCTGCCTGCTCTTGGCTGGGGTCCTGGGAGCAGGGGCCTGTGATCCAGCTCGGCGCTAAAATTGGGTGCCGGGCACGGCCGTTGTTGCGAGGGCGAAGGTGGACAGGGCAGCAGGGCGAGGATGCGGTTGCCGGCCCGCGGAGCAGTGGGTGGCCATGGGCAGCTCCTTGTRGGTGCCGCTGCCGCCATCCCTGCGTGCGCGGGACACCTTGCCTTCCTGCCCGCCTTCGCTGGGCCAAAATGAGCCGTGTCCCCCCATTTCCATCTTGTCTGGAGGCCGCTGCCCTCGGATCCTGGTCAAGGAGCCTCCCACCACAAGGACAGGGCCACAGGAGCAGGCGGCCCAGTGGCCCTCCTGCCTGCAGGCACGGGAGGGAGACCTGGGGCTGGGCCCCACAGGCCACCAGCAGCTCCCAGCACCAGCCCAGACTGGGCCCACAGCCGAACGAGCCAGGCCGCAGGGGCCTGGGCCTGCCGGATACCCGGCTGACTTGGGAAGCGTGATGGAAAGTGGAGGTTAATAAGCAGCATTTCAGGCTGGCGTTGCATAACCGTGGAGGACAGCTCTTCTTCTGCTGACTTTCTTTGTAGTACTGGAGCAGCAGTTAAATACACTCTTTATTTTTGCTGGTATTGTCTGTTGTRAAAGCCATGGGTCTGAACATTGCCCCTATTCTCATAAAACAGGATTTTTTTTTATAATAGGAGGTGGGTGGGAAGAGATGCTACCTTTGCCTTTTGTCTTGATCCATGAGTTATTCTTTTGGGAATAGTTTCCAGGAGTTCATCCCTGGCTTCTGTATATGCRTATCCTTGAAGCTGGAGCAAGGAGGAGGCAAGGAGCTATTGCCCAGTTTTATTTTCCATTTCAGCTTTCCCAAGTAAACAGACTTTCTGCTGCTAAAAGCCGTGCATGCGTTTTGAAGGATGTTGGTACGTCCTGATCCGTTAAAACAGGCATTTTGTTTGGGATGTGGCAAGACTAAAGCAGCGGCCGTGCCGGGCCGCATCCCCGTCCCTGCTCCGAGCTGCCCATTCCTGCACCCTCCTGCYGCTGGCTGCAGTATCCAGCGCATTTTGAGAGGGTCTGGCTTAGAACAACAGGCAAAAGGAATTTCTGCTCSCAACAGGGCAGCTGTGCTGGCATATTTTTGCCCCCAATTTAGACCCACACCAGAGCTGGGTTGGTGAGGCAGCTGGGCTGAAAATGGAGAGCACTTTATTTATTTATTTATTTTTAATTATTTTTTCCTCTGCTGGCACTGTGGGGCAGCAGGAATGCGCCGCTCGGGGGCACCTCGGGGTGCTGCCAGGCCGGGCAGGCCCGTGCCAGCCGCGGAGCACACGGCCCGCGGGACGGGAACGGGGATGGGGATGGGAACAGGCGCCAGGCCCGGCCGAGCCGCCCGCGGAACCGCCACAACAAGGGGCCCCCTTCCAGCCTTTTGGGGGGCTGAGCCCCCTGGCTGAGGGGCTCGGAGGGGCCTGTGGGTCGCGGAGGGTCTTTTTGGGCGCCTGGGCCAGCAGGTGATGTCTCGTGTGCGTGGGGCAAGAGTGCCCTCTAATGTTGGCCATGGCGGCGGGGGACAACTGGGGGGGGGGTTTTGCAGTAAGATTTGCCACGTTGGTGGGGGTCCAGCTCGCTTTCCTGAAGCCCCTGTCCCTCTGCGGGTCTTTCCGCATCTCGGAGCCCCCAGGACGTGGCAGCGTTGGGATACGGCTCCGGTGGATGTCTGCACGCCACCCAGAGGCCTTGGGCGTCCTTGGATGCAGCACGGCAGGTGCTGGGTGCATTCACTTTATTCCATGAGAATTAGGGCCCRGGAGCAGATTTGCAGCAATAGAGCAGGGCCCCATCCTTCCGCCTGCTCCTGAGGCTGCTCCCCTCCACAGGGGCTCGGAGCGGAGCAGGACCCCCCTATGGGATCCGGCTCCTCCTTCCCTCCTTCTCCAGGTTGGAAAGCCCTAGGGCTTGCTCCCCCTTTGCTGCGATGGGCTGTGGAGATACCCAGTGAGGCAGCCAGGTGAGATAATTCCTGCTCCCTCCCTGGCTTCTTGTTGCTGCCCTTTAATTAATTTATCTTCTTGCCCACAGCTTTAAATTGGCTTTCAGCGTGGCAGATTTCTGAAGGCATCTCACTAAAATTGTGTGTGCTCTTAGTCTTGGAAAGCGATGCTTYTGTAAGCTCCTGGCTAGAGCCACAGCATTAATTTTGCTGCGAGCATCGTGTGAGGACCCAACATGACATGGTCCAAGGAGCTCCCTCAGCCAGGGGACAAGCAGAAGGAGAGCTGGATTAAACAATTCAAGTTTAAATATCAGAGCAAAAATTCCCAGCGTGGTGGGGTAGGATTTTCATCTGGGAGCCAAATAATCCAGATTTTGCAGCCCTTCCCAAAGCATCAGTGAATTAGCTGGGTACAGGTATTTGCAAGTGAAAATACGAAACAGGTGAAATCAGTTAAGCTAGTGGTGGCCAGGTGCTAGTCCATTGTGATCTGGAAATGATTCGGTGGGGTATCTCTGGAGGTGCTATATTTGTGGGATTTGAGTGGTTTCTAGACCAAATGTGCTTGCTTTTCCAGGAGGAGAGCATGGTTCCCTGAGGTGTCATCCTCTGATTTTGATCCTGGCTTTTCTTCTACATGCGCTATTGTTGCTAAACAAGGTTTTTGTTTTCCCCTGCCTGCTGCTGGAGGCTGGACCAGGAGAGCAGAAGTGAATGGTGCTGCAGAGACACTGCTCTGTGAGCAGTGAGGTTTGAGAGGTGCGTGAAGTGGAGATTTCTCAGCAATGACTTCCAGCAGTGGACCACGCTGGTCGGTGGCTTCTGACCTCTTCCATTTCTTATTGTACCGTTCTTCTGTATTATAGGAGAAAATATCTGCTTAACTTGGCTAAAATGTCACGAGATACAAGGTAAATCATGGTGGCTGCTTGAAGATAGAAACACTGGCCTGGGCCGTGCTGGATTTGTAAATTTGACCTTAAAACCTGTCTCCGGCCCCCTGGGAAGTTCCTGCTGCTTCCCTGGACATCCTGCAGCAGGTCCCACGCTGCAGTCTCGCTGCTGAAGCACCCTGGAGCAGGTCCAGCTCTGGCAAAGTAGGTTTGATTGCATTTTTTGTTGTCTCATCTAGCTACAGCCTGCGTGGCTGATGATGTAAGTCTGGCTGGCAGAGCAAATATGCCTAAGGTCTGGTCTGAGGAGCTTTAAAAGCTTCTCTGACAGCGCTGCCAGCTTGCATATTTGCTCCGACTGTATACCCATCCCCTGCAAGACTTCAGCCGCAATAAAGCGGTATTTGCATAGAGAGAGAGAAAAATACGACCATCGGACAAGGATTTGTAAGGCCCTTGGATCCCAAAGAGACTTAAAGATGTCCAGCTTTCCCCAGCTGCTTCCCAAGCTGCCAGAAACCCGCCCTATGTAAGAATATTAGTAATAATAATGTTATAAATGTGCTTTGCCCAGCCCGGATTGCTCCCAGTTCTCCTATAAATTACAGGGGCTTCAGCACGATTCAATGACAAGCAGCTTTTGCCATTCCAGGAGGTGGCTGTGTCGGATGACCTGCTGCCTGCTGGAGGCTGTTTGTGCACGTCAGCTTGTGTCACATCCAGCACGTTCCGGGGCTATAAACCTTGGGTGTCCAGTGCTCTGGGTGTATCCTGAAGCCAGGGCTCCATCCCCGGCCTAACAGATCTCTGCAGCTTGGGCTTTAGGATGCTTGGGCATCCTTGGATGAACCAGCACAGCTGTTGTGCTGAAGCTCATGCCCTTCCCAAGATTTTCCTTCTTGCGGGAGAGCAATTCCTGTGGCTGGGCTCAAGTGAAGGCCTGGGGAGGCCCGACAGTGTCTGCCCCGGGGAGGTCGTGTCGAAGCCAGCGAGACTGGGTAGGAAGCACTGAACTATTTCGTGTTATTCTTGGTGCAACTCTACTGAATTCAGGCCACGGTATTTTTCCCAAACCCACAGTCTCTACCCTGTATTGCATATTTTGATGTCAAGTTCTAGCATTCAGAAATGTTGTCTTCTGGTTTAGTTTATCCCAAATATTAGAAAGGAGAAACTGTCCAGTGGTTAAGCAGCTGCACTGGAGTCCATTAGATGACCCGGGCTGATGCCAGGCTCTTCCCCTGGCTTCCTCATGGATTTGGGACAAGGCATCAAGTCCTTCTGCCCTCTTATCAGATGAGGAAGATCTACTTCATTTCCCTTGTCTGAATCTCCAGCTTTTATTGAGTTTACAAGGCCCCAAATGGGGCCTCGATATTAGATGGAGCTCTTGAGCTTTGCCTTTAAAAAGTTAATAACAACCGGCCCTATTTCAGATAAAATGTGATTTGCAGTTTAATATGCTAAGTTACAAAAAAAAATTACCAAAAGAATGAACAATGGTCTTTCCATTTCGCAAAATAATTTGCCAAGCAGAATGAGCGCACCGGCGTTTTTATAAAAACAAATTATAAATAATTGCTTTTTGCAATTTAATATGCACATAGAAAGAGCCAAAAGAGTCCTGCAGCCACTGGGAATCTGATTTCGTTGCCGATTTGGACTGTCTCTGTAGTCCTTATGAAAATCCCTGAAGACTGTGTTATTTTGTAAACTAAACATGCCTATTTTTTTCCCCCTTTTCAGGCCATGTGGATTCTTTCCATTCATTAGCAGGCAGCTTTTTTTTTTTTTTTTTTTTTTCCCCCCCCCTAACACAATTAGACAAAAGAATAAATCAGTCAACAAACATGGGACATAATTTTGGCAATAGCAGCCTGTATATGCTCTTATTTGCTTAACCATATAAATCTTTCACCAGATTACAAATGAGGCCATTTCACTCGATGTTGGGGCAGGGGGAAGGGAGGGAGTTTGCTTTAAGTGTTGAGTAAGGAGAGTTCAGTAAGTCCCTAAACTTCTTAATATTCTCAGCTTTCCACTCTGATTTTTCCAGAAGTGAGCAGATAAGCATGCTTTAGTGAAGATATACCAGGGAAGGCAACTATAAATACTCCCCAAATGTTGAGAGTAAGTGTTAGGGCTTAATGCACAAGCTAATTGTCTGCTAGGCAGTTTAGTTGCGAGGTGTTTATCTCCTCACTTGCTTTTACCATAGTTCTCTGGATTATCAGTCCTTTAAAACTCATTTATCCTACTCAAGAGAATGCAATTCCTATGTGCCATAACTGCTTAATTAATTCTTCCCCATCTTTTGCATTAATTTATTTTTTTTAAGTAGGACTCATTGGTGACTGGGTGCTCCCAGGGATGTATCTGTAGCTGATGCAGAAGGTGCCTTTAGGTAAAATGCAATGCAAGCCCATGCTGTCCATCACTACAATGCATTTCCCTGCACAGATCCAAGTCAAGTGGGATCTAGCTGGATGTGTCATTGGTCCCAGGAGTGGTGTGCAGTAGCCCTTTCCTGGTGGTTTGTGTCCCTACCACAACGCACCTGGCTTTGGCATCAATTTTAGGCCTCCACTTCACAATATCTTGTCTTTCCCTAAAAAAAAAAAAAAAAAAAGGAATTTAAACTAACCTTTTACTCCAAATCTCCTGTCAATGCCCATAAAAAGGAGGTGAGCCTTGGTGGGAGCACGGTGGGGATGGGTATAGGCAGAGTTCTGTCATTAACTTTGCCTCTCYGTTTGATGTTGATAACTTGTACACAGTGCAAACCAAGATGTTTTACTGGAGAGTTCTGCTGAGTTGCAGGAAATCCCAAGCACTAAATTAATAAAATTAGTTGCGTTACATTTAGATGATCTACATGGTTAGCACTGATTCTTTGCTAAACTGGGATGTTCTCAAGGCACCTTCCTTGAGTAACTGCTAAGCTGTGGTGAGCAGGATGAGTAGCCAGTTGTGGTGTGAGTTATGTGGTTCATAAATTTCCTTTCAGCTACTCATGCTCTTAATAAGTTTATGAAAGGTTGTTTCTCTGCAGCTACTAGTGATATGGTACCAACACCTGGGGAAAGGGTGAACTTTCAACCTTCCCCTCATTCGCTGGGAGGCAGAACCTGACAGGCCTCATCGAATCAGGAGGCTCTGCAGCAACGGGTGTTGTGCACACACCATAAAACGATGGTCCTTACCCCAGAGATCTCATAGCAACCTCTCCCTATCCTTGATTMAAACTGGGCAGTCCTGATGACCGCAATCTTTCCTCAGGAATAAGGCAAACCGTGTAGTGGGTCATGTGAGGAAGAGCATGGCCAGCTGGTCTGGGGAAGTTCTCATTCCCTCTGCTCGGTGCTGGTGATGCTGCCTCAGTGTCTGGCCTCCCCAGCTCAAGGGGGCTATGGACAGACCTGAGGGGGCGCTGTGCAGGGCAGTGAAGATGGTCAAGGGCACATGGATGTGCGGGAGGTAGAGGCTCTTCTTGAGGGTGACAGCTCCTACCACAAGGGACTTCACGCCCAGGTACTTAGCTGGCCAGTCTGCTTCCTGGGAGATATTCAGAGCTGATCTAGAAAAAATATCATTGCCAAACTGATAGCCTTGCTCAAGCAGGAGGCTGCCCGAGAGATCTCCAGAGGTGTCTCCCCCAGCAGTCCTGTGGACCTGTGATAAGCCAGTGAGATGGAATCTCTTTTTGTTTCCTCTTAAAAAAAAATGCTCAACCAAACATCCAGACTTCAACAAGTAAACAAACAGAGCCCCAAGCAAAGAAAACCCAGGGAGACAAATGAGTTTTGTTTGTTTTAGTTCCCCAATTTGTAGCCAGCCTAATTTGTGAGGCTGTAACAATGTTTTTCCTCCTCTTCCCCAGTGTTTTGGCTTGGCTGGTAGTCTGTGGTCTGAGTGGAGACACATGTGGGTATTTGCTAGCTTAGGCTCTCTGTACRTTTGCAGCGCCTGGCATGGAGTGGAGGGAAAAGGATCAACTGAAAAATCCTGGCTAGAGCTCATGTACATGCATCGAACACTTAGGTTTGGTCTAGTACCCGCCTAAATCTATTGTGGGTAGCACGAGGACTTGGAGACAGTCAAGTCTTATTTTCCACCTTCAAAACTAGAAGTGCTTTTCATGAAGAGTCAAAACACTCATCTTGTGTGAGCCACCGGTACCAAAGATGTGAAGGAGTTAAAAGAGTTGTGTCCACGTGATGGTATTTGGAGCGAAGTCCAGTGTGGGCCCTGCGCGGATCCTCAGGCTGGTCTTCACTGGGATGGTCCTTGGGGCAAGCAGCCCACCTGGGACAAAGCTGCGGAACCAGATCCCTGGTTCGGTGAGGGACTGCAAGTAATCCAAGGGGAAAGAAACCGTAATCCCTGGCATGGTGACTCAGCACATTTCCCACAGTTAAGCTTTGAACTGTAAACACCTCTTGGCACTTCCCCGGCACGAGGCGTTGCCAGCGCCGCCGCAGCTCCGTGCGGGAGCTCCCAGCCCGGTGGCGAGYGGCACCATGAGCCCCGCGGGAGGCCCCGCTGGCCCGGGCGGTCAGCAAGGAGCCGGGGGGGCCAAGAGCGAGAACGAGGAGCGGCTGGAGGAGGCGGCGAAGCAGCGAGTGATCYGTGTCGCCTACGTGGTTGCCACGCTGGATCTCGTCTTCTTGTTCATGCAGCTGGGAGTCCTGCCGGTGAGGGCGGCTGGCCGGGCTTTGCTCCGGCTGCGGGGTGTCCTGAGGGGCTSTCTCCAGAGCAAGCGTGGTAGAAAGCTGGGTTGTTGCAGGTGCATCTAGAGCCCTTTTGGGGCTGCGGGCCCCTGTGGGGGCTCTGCGTGGGGGTAGTTTGTGCCTCTCTGCTCCCCTGGCTAACAAGGGGCTCAGGTAGGCGGGCTGCCAAGCTGAGGGGCTGCAGAGGTCCTGCAGGAGCCTGCAGCTGGCCCTGAGGCGAGGAGCAGGTCCTTGAAACCGTGGGAGGTGCCCGGTGTGGCAGGGCTGAACAGAGACCCAGAGCAAGGTGGAGGATGGGTGGCTGGGCGGTCAAAGCAAAGCATCAACATCTGCATCTTCCCCCCTACCAAAGCCAATGGTCCAAACTCAGGTTGCTGGGAGGGAGCAGCAGCAAGCGCAGATATGGGTGCTACCTCTGCAGGTATCCTGTATTTTGTTCATCTCCTTTTTTTTTTTTTTTTTTTTTTTCCCTTTAMAAAAGCACCCAAAGGAAGCAGTAGGTGAGACCACCCAGAGCAGAGTTATTCTTGTCATTGTCCAAGGCCCAGTCACAGACTGCTTAAATAGAGTAATCGAGGTTAAGGGAGTCAGGCAGCTTTGGAAAGCTCATCTTCATCTACTGCATTCCCACACTTTGCCCAGCAGGACCAAGCAGAGCCAGGAAAGCCTCTGGACATGGATGCAGGGCACCCATCAGGAAGGTGGGTTGGTTTGGGGACACCTCTGTGCCTTCAATGATGGTTTAAACTTTGTGTGCCGTGAGCCGAAGGAAACGAGTGATTAAACCGTAGTCCTCTATGTGCAAACATGAGGCTCTTTATTCCAAAATATAACATATTTAATTTCCCAATTTCCCTAACTTTTTTGTTTTCCCAATTTCCCTAACTTTTTTGTTTTGTTTTGTGTGTTTTTAGTACTTGGC
Source organism: Nothoprocta perdicaria (assembly GCF_003342845.1). Classification (NCBI taxonomy): domain Eukaryota; kingdom Metazoa; phylum Chordata; class Aves; order Tinamiformes; family Tinamidae; genus Nothoprocta; species Nothoprocta perdicaria. The sequence continues at coordinate 1,330,874 of NW_020455049.1, forward strand.
AAAGAGCCTAGGTTTGGACTCAGTTGGGTTTGGCTACCTCCAGACAACCTTTGGTGTCCTTCAGCTCGTGGGAGGCCCCATTTTCGGAAGGTGAGTGAGAACGATTCTCATGACCCTTTTCATTGCTGAAAAAAGCCAGGCATTCTTATATTTAATAAAAATGCTTTATTTGTAGTTCATGCTCCTGTTGAAATGTTTGAAGATTTCATGAATGGACAAGGGGAAAATAAATACTGTAATTACAAATACTGCAGCATTGAAGCAGCCTTTATGTTAACTTAGCTATACTTTAATGACAAATATTTAAGTGTAACAATATACTCAGGTCCTTAGAGCCTGAATTCTAATAATTTAATCTTGCAGATATTTTATGGCTGTGTGTAAGCTCAGAAATGTCATATGACTGTGAAACCTTTAAGAAAGAGAACATTTATTAAGGAGAGCTTTTGGTAAAAAGGATGAGGATGATGTTATTTCTACAGCTGATTCTTGCCTCATCAAGGTTAATGTGATTAGGCATAAAGCTACAATTTCTTTAGATTTTATATGTTCAGGGCCCAATTCCAGTACCATCTGAAATCCTGGGTTTTATCCATGCATGTTTTTCCCTAATGCCCATAAGAGATACTAAACGAGAACAGAGAAATGACGTACAGAAATCCATTTAGGACTGAAGGAAGATATTGCCATACAGAAACCAACCTTTGCAATGTAGAGATGAAAAGGCTCTTTCTAAATTTGCAAACGTTTTCTCCTCTGCACAGACATGAAAGAAAAGGAGGAGCAATAAGAAATGGAAATGTGGAAGCAACTTACGTCAGTTTTTCTTATTCATCTCGACTGACACTGCTTAAGAGCCATGAGAAGATGACGCACTGAAATTACTATTTAGAGCAAAATCAAAAGAGCCCTGAGCTATCTAGTGAATCGAGGTCCTTAGGTTACAAGCAGCCAAGATAAACTTCCGTGGCTCTGATGTAAACAGCAAAGCTTTGACCCGTTCCTTTTCCTCAACACGAACCCCTTACGTTACTCGTGCCTGAAATTGTTTGTAGACACGTCTTCTGTGTGAGGTACCATTTATCTGCTAGCTGCAATATGAAACTGTAATAAAACGAAGAAAGGAGGGATTGGAGTGAAAAGCTTTTCTAGGGCTTGTCTTATGGTAATCTTAGTCCCAGCTGCTAAGGCAGTTTCTGTTGTGCTCTTGGATTTTGTCCAAATTAGTGTTTTAAAATTTCCTGTGAAGCCGATGCATTTAAACCAGGGAGCTGAACAAAACCCGAATCAAAAACAAAGCCTGTTTTGGCTGTTTCTTTTTTCCCCCATCAAAGGGGAGCAAATTTGAACCACTACTGCAAAGTCTGTATTGACCCTAAACATAAAACTTTCTCTTTATTTTCTTTAATTGAAACCGAGTGAGAGCAGTTATTCTGAACGTGCTCTGGAAAGGAATTGGAGCAATTTCCATCACCGTTGGACCTGAACAGAAACATCAGCTAGCCTGATTCCTTGCTCTGAACCTACTCTAAGTAAAATTTGAGGGCAAGAGACACACAGAAGTTTTAATATTTAGTGAGTTTCTTGCACTTCAACTGAGCTGCTCTACCTGATAAAACACATTTATTTGTTCCAACATCAGTGGAAGCAATTCAAGCAAGTGCAGTGAAGTGCTTGTGCTCATGAGGGGTCTGGACATCAGCTGAGCAGTGATAGCTGCTGTGATGAATTTGTATGTCTTGGGTAGTTGTGCATTGCACTTAAAATGCCCTACAAAGTCCCACTTCTGAAAACTTGCCACACTTTCTGTACCAGATTTGCTGACCAGTTTGGTGCCCGAGCTGCCTTGATACTCTCCTGCGCRTCCGAAAGTGCCTTCTTCCTGCTGGTGTCCATCTCCACCAGCATCCCTCTCCTCTTCCTCTCCCGGCTGCCCTCGATCTTCATGCATGGGATGCCAGGTAAGGTTGGCGAGGCTGAGGGGCTTCCCAAATTGCTGTTATTGCCCAACTCTGCTCTTCTTACTCACCTTGCTCAGAAGCAACAGCCCCAGCAGCAAGAAGTAGGAGGACCATGTTGGTAGCTACCAAGGTTCAAGCAGTGAGAGCGTTAGACAGCACATAGTTTGGCTACAGAAAGCAGCACTTGTCATAGTTCCTGTCATCTAAAACACAGAATTATACAATCAATTTCTGCAATCTTGCAAAAGATCTTCAAGATCTTCAAGTCCGACTGCAAATCCATCACCACTGGACCCTAACACTCCTTAGCTTCTGTGGCAAGTATTTTCACAGGCTGTTTTTCCTTGCAGGTGCTCAGAAGGTTATTACAGATCTGACTGCTCCTTCTGAACGTGCTGGTGCATTGAGCAAGTTGGGCCTTAGCTTTGGGGTAGGAATTATCGTCGGTTCTATGCTGGGAGGCGTCCTCTCCACCAAATTTGGGTGAGTGATTGAGTTATCTGGTGTTGGTCTTGTTGCAACCGCTGAGGGAAGTGTTACGGAGTATTTTGAGTATTTTGTTTTGTTTTTCCCAGCTTTTGATGAYATTTTATTCCTTAAATGAAGTCTTAAACTGAGAAAGCTGTATTCTTGTGCTGAAGCAGGACCTGGTACAAAGTAGAGTGTCCAAAAGGTTTCTCTGACTTCTGCTAAGAGATATACAGTGTTTTTAGCAGAAGGAGTCAATAGGGCAAAGACATTCCCAAGCTGGCTCCTACTACTGCAGCCAACTCTATGTTCTGTTGTGCCAGAAGGAGAGAAAGAGTTGGTGACGTTATAACCGTGCTGGATAACTTGGTAATAGACTCTTTTTTGCTCTGTTGGTGATGGTAAAGGACCATACTAGAATTTCATATTTTTTCATAATGGAAAAGAAATTAATAATTTGAAGTGTTAATTTTGCTCTTTCTTTTTCTTTTAAAATGGTCTTTTGCTTCTACAAATTGAGATTAGGAAAGCAATTGCTTCTCTCCCAACACATGCGAGCATTACAGTGTTTCTGTAGGGCAGGTTAGAGGCTAAAGATAGTTACGGGAATCTCTGGATTTCTGGAATTCTGCTTCTTCCAGAGGAAATTGGTGTCACGGATCCATTTTTTGTGCCCGCTAGATGTCCCCATAGGTCTGCCTGAAGTGTGCAGCGCGGTGTGCTGGCTCTCCTGCTTGCCTGGTGAGCTGGGGTTATGCCTTGTGTACCAGCTTTCATCACCTTCAGGCAGCTTAGTGAAATATCCCTGGTTCCACTAGCTTTTCCTGATTTCAGGTTATGATCCTTTTCCCTTTTCACATGTGCAATTAAAACTTGTGTTGTAAGTACTACCGATTTGGAAGTTTTTATGGATGTTGCTGCTCAGGTGTCTTCTAGCAGGCATTCCTTTTCATCCCCAACAATAGCTGCTTGCCTTCAATGCATGGCAACTGGCCAAAGGTCAAGATTACCGTTGGCTTAATCCTTGGTTATGTGCCCATATTTAAACATCTGTATTGCTATTTTGCCAAAGGATGTGGTTTTGGCATTCCTTTCTATGGGTAGGACTTTCAATGGGTAGGATGACGGCCAGGCAGCCTTGAACACACTGAAGATCAAGCACAACCCAATTAACACAATCAGTAGGTGAGTTTGAGGAGAGAGTTTTGTTATCAGTTGGATTCTAGCAGAGGTCCCTGCTCCCCATACAACTTCCTGGAAAAGTGTTGGAAAAAATGCTGGAAGGAGGATTTAGGGTTTGGTTGTAGCCTCTTGTGTCAGTGCTGCGGGTTAAGGGCTCCCTTCTCCAAAGGGGAAAGGCGAGCGTAGGTGGCCAAAGCACAAAGGCTTCCTCCTTTCTTCTGGGACCTTGATTAATTGCACTTGGCTGCTTTTCCCTCCTTTCTTTCTCCCTTTCCAAGGGGGACACGCAAGCGCTTTGCTGCGCGGCCCGAGGTTTGTTTGCTTTCTGCACCCGGGGAGAGGTTTCTTCCTTCTGGTGACTCAGCTGTAGGCTTCAATCGCTTGGAGAAATTATGCGTTTGAACTTGGGGTTTTCCTGGCCAACCCTCTTGGGTTTCTTATTTAACATTATTACAGCAAGGTTTGGGGAGGGTTTTCTCCTTCTTTTTCTTTTGGCTGGGCTATTATCCCCCTTCCTCAAGGGGAGAAGAAAGAGTTTGTTTGCCTGAAGTAGGGAATTACATTTATTTTCTTTTTAACTCCCCTTTCAATAAGCCGTTTGAGCAATGTCCTCTGGCAGGGAATTTCTCAGGCGGCGGAATGGGAAGACCGTGGGCGTTGGGAGGGCCGGAGCGGGGCGAAGGGGAGCGTTCCCTCTGCGCACAAAGCCGGGCATTCTGTGGCTGGGAAGCGCGGCTGCCCCGGCCCAGCTCCGGCCTCGCACTCCGTGGCCGGGAATGGCGTTGCCGGGCCTGCTGACGCCACCACAGGCCTCCCTTTGTCCTCCCGTCCGGGCGCCTTCACAGGGCCCCGCGGTGCCCGTCCGTGCAGGAGCGGCTGCCGGGGTGTCCGTGGCCATCGCTCCGTGGTGGGAGCGGGAAACAGGCTGTTTGGCATGAAGCCATCGCACTGGGGAAGCAGAGCAGGAGCCCTATGATCCAAATCAGCTTTTTGTTCTGTGGCGTTTGGTTGTGGCCTTCCTTGGTAAAGGAATGACAGGATGAAGGAGATTGAAGCTGTTTCTTTTCCCTTTAATCTTAACTTTTTTTTGAAAGCCACAGTCCCCACGATTAGGTCTGTAGCTCTGTGTGGTGTCCCCCATCCCCGCACAGCTTGTCGGAGCAGAGCTTGGGTCCAGTCTGTTCCTCTCCTCCATCCCCAACCTCTGAGCATTTCGACTTGGGTAACCCAGTGTTGAACCCGAGGAGCGCCTCGGCACGCGCTGGGTGGAGCTCATCCTCATTTCCGGCATCTGCGCCACGCACAACAGCGCCCAAAGGTGCTGGGCAGGCTCGGCAGGGTTAATGCAGAGGTAGGGGCTCCTCTGCAGCATGAGGCGTCTTCTGAAACGTATCTAAAACAGCTTTGGGGGACTGTCTCCTTCTCCAAATCCATTTTTCCTCTCTGACTGCATTGGACCTCAGCTAAGAGTGGTCAGGGCCTTGGTAACTGCTTCCTTGGGGTTCCTCTGGGATCAGTGGAATAAATTCCACTCTTCACACCCCCATGTGAGAGCCCTTTGCTGCTTAAATTAAGCTGAAAATCTGAGCCCTGGGAGTCCAGGACGCTGACCCCATGTTCACAGCTGAACTCCTGGCATGTGGTGCACCGTGAAAGTGCACGAGGTCATCCATGAAAGTGCGCGAGGTCATCAGGACACAAGTGCTGAGCTGGAGTTTATCCCAAGCATGCGGCCGTCATGGGGTCATGGGGTCGCAGGCAGATCCATGGAAGGCTCCTCAGCTCACCCTTCCCACCCTGGACCTCTGTCTGGGAAAAGACCTGAGCTCCCACCTCTTTTAGGCCACTGGTTCTAGAGCTGGGTCCACTGGCTCCCTCTTGCTTACCCCTTTCAAGACCACAMTGCATGTATGAAGGTGGCCACAGTGGGTCTTGCAAATCTTGGGTAAACTAGGTGCTTTCTTCTCTCTTCTCACTCCCAAACCACCCTCCATATGCTCCCAAACCACTCTCCATTTGCCCATAGGTGGGGCCCTTTCCCAAGGGAGGAAGAGCKGCAGGTCCCTGGTGCAGCTCCAGTCTCAAGGCAGGTGGAGGCACCTGCCTGGTGGCTTCCCCCCATACCACTGTGGGCCGGTGGGACCCCATCGCTGAGCTCTGGGGACTGCTCTGGGGCTTCTTCCCTCACAGGAACTCTCCCATGGCCTTCTGGTTCTCCAGTGATGCAGAAGGAATGCTAGGAGATAACTGGGAGGGTGGAAATTATTTGGGAGGTTGGACTAGAGGATTGTTAGAGGTCCCTTCCAACCTCAACYGTTCTGTGTGTGATTGTGAAAGGGGAAAAGAGCCAGAGAGGGCTTTTCCTTGGGCTTCTTGCCCACCTTCCACCCTCACTGAAGTGAGCGAGGTGGGCGAGCGTGTGTCTGCCCATCAGCAGAGCCGGTGTTTCGAAAGCCACCTCTGCTGCAAAAACAAAATTTTGGTTTTTTGTTCAATTTGTTCAAAAACAAATCAAAACAAACCCCTCAAAACTTTATGGACAAGCCCAGAGCCCTTTGGCCTGGTCTCCCCAGAGGAAGCAGCACGGGGGAGCAGTCCTTGGTCCTTGCCGGGCAGGTTGCACAATAACCCAGTGTCTCCGCATGACTCACTAGCGCTTCATCTGCTCTTCCCACTCCAGGAATATTTCRTGACCGGACGGCAGCTCCGGCAATGTCCCTGGGGACCCAAACCAGGGGAAATACTGTTTTCTTTGTTAGCACAGAATAGAAAGCACAGAATCGTCTGTGGTCGAGCCCCTGACCTGGGATTTGAGACTTGGCTGTGTCATGGTTTTCCTGTGATCCAAGTAAATCATCTCATTCCCCTGCACTTGTGTTCCTCATGCATGGGAAGGGGCGATGAGATGTGTTTTCCCATCCATCCCTCCCCCCATCCATCCATCCAAGCTGTCCCTGTCTCGAGTGTACTGGCTTTGGGATGCAGTCTGTCCCAAGATGTGTGCATGCAAATGCCCCTTGCCTTGGGACAACGTACCCAGTTTTTCCTGGGCTTACCTTCTTTCTCTACCCCTAGCATCCTGAGCAGGGAGAAGGCTTGTGAGCACAACTTGTACCCATTTTCCAAGAGGGGAGGGTGTTTCTGATTTTATTTACTCCTTTATCAGGAGCAGATGTGAGCAATTTGCTGTTGTCCCTGCAGCAGGGAGAAGCAAGGTGAGGCAACCGTGTGGCTCAGTGGGGCTGGGGGCAGCTGCCCAAGGAAGGGGGCTGAGCTGCAGAGAGCTTTGCCTTGCAGGAGGAACGTTCCCCTTGGTCATGCAAGCACATGACTGGGTGCTCTCTTCCGTAGATTAAGCGGGTCGTGCTTGCATTTAATTGTGATCTGCTTCTGCATAAGCCCAGCCTTGTGGTGGGAGTCTGGTGAGCTCCGGGCAGGAAGGATGTGGTTCTTGCGTGGGAAGGAATATCAGGYGAGGTAGGGAGGAAGGACTGGGATGAATGGGAATGCGCAGCTTTGAGGGCGTGTGGAAAGTGGATTGGGAAGGAAAAGGACTTTAGGCAGTGGCCTCTGGCTCGGGTTCTGGGCTTAGCACTTCTAGATTTGCTGGGACCTCTGGAACAACAAAATTGGTGCATCAAGGCACTTGGCTGGAAGGAAATTGGGCAGAATTTCCAAAATGGGTGCAGTGGGGATCACAGCAGTTACTCGGGCCATCAGTTGGCTGCTGCTGCTCCAGTGCACCTGCTGGATGAGAGCAGCTTCTCCCTGCAGGTCACCTGGCAGCTCACGGGCATCATAAAAGGCCCTGTGGGCCCTTCTGCCATCTTGAGTATAGCTGAAGGCACAGACTTTGGTGGACACAAAACAGGCAGCTGGTAGGGTTGAAGAGAGCAGCGTGATCATGATGGCACCTCTCCAGTTTTGCCTCCTCTTAGCCCCAGAGGTGGCCCCTTCAGGCCACCTGGTTTCACACAGCTCCCACAGCGCAACCCATCTCCCCGMAACCTTCCGCCATCACCTTTCCCCCATACCACGGCACAGCAGCTTTGGAGGAGCACAATGTGCCTCATCATCGCTGGCTCTGACTTGCTCCCCCTTTGGAGGCGTTTTGGGTGTCCTGAGAGAGAGAAGGGTGCTACATGTTCACTGCATGAGTTTGTCTCGCTTTACCAGCACGTAGGGTGCTCTACTCTCCACCTGTCCTCTGAAGGAGGGGAGCGGGATTTTCAGAAATGGCTGTGGTCTTTTCAGGCTGCCCTTTAGGGATGGGTGACATGGTGTTTCCATCACAGGAATTCAGTACTTTGGGAAATCTGGCTTCTTTAAAGTAGTTGGAGTTCACGATCTAGTATCTCCGAATACTTCTGAGTATCTGAGGCAGCATCTGTTTGTGTTTGTTTGTTATTGCAGTTTTTATTGCTTCAGCTTTATTTTCCTTGGGAGGAGATGATATATCTGATCGTTTGTGGGCTGCCTGCAATATTAACTTTCTCGGTCTCGCTCAATGTTCCTTTCTTCCATGGTTACCCTAGGCTGAAACTTTTGGGCTAATTACTCCTTGACAAAGCTTCACTCCAAGTCCTTTTGAAATCTGCACCGTCTCTGCTTGCGCAAGACTTGATTCACTCCCATTCTTACCCTAAGGTGCGGGATCTAAGACTCATCCAAGTCATTGGAAGTGTTTCCTTTGAGCTTTGCTTTACATGAAGCTCTGGGTAAAGAAATTTGTAGAGGAAGGATGAAATGTAATAAATAAAACTAGGAGAATATTTCTGGGTGCTTTTTGAAGAGGAAATAGAAATCCCCTTAGACCTGCCACATGGGAGACATTTGAGAAACACTTGCAGGAGACCAGGGTCTTTAATACAGTGTTTGGACTTCAAAAGGTGGCATTAAAAACACTTAATGATTATTAAAGCTGAGAAAAGTGAAAGCCTCACGTTTCAAATTTTGCAGCCCACTTCCTACAAAACTTGGAAAAGCTCTTTCCTAGTACTGAGCTGTATAACAGACTGTCTATATTCTAAATAGCTCACATTTCTCCCCAGTAAGAAATCTTCCTTTTGGCAGTGTGGGCCCAGGGGATGTTAGACAGAGGATGGATCCATTTTGCTGGCCAGTATTTTCCAGTGTCATCCTGGATGAGACCCAGTCTTCCAGGAATTACTTTTCCTGACGGAAGGAGACCCACCTTTAGATGGACCTGCTGAAGGTTAGAAAAGAAATTTTGAAATCCTTGTTGAAGAACTCTTTTAAGGTAATTGAAGGAGTCTGCAGGAACATGCCATCTATTTACACAGTGGTGGTTAGTGACACCAGCCCCATGCCTCGCACACCCACGTGTGTTTTCACTGCGTGTGATTACAAGGCTGTGGGTAGCTAGCTGCTTAGTTGCCATCTGTCCACCCTTCCAAAAGTTGCATCAGTTGGGTTTCACCTTGCTGCTATGGGGCAAGGGCCTTTTTCAGAGGGAGTCTCCTGGCTCGTGAGGGACTCACAGAACTTTTTCCATGTTTGTATAAAGCATAATTTATTTTGTTGTATATTATATATATTTTTAACCATTTACACACATTTTTTTTTGCTATTGCACCATTCACTGCAAGCAAATCCCCGTTCGCCCTCGCCCAGCCGCACGAGTTCAAGCTACGAGGCTGCATGAGGCCAGATGCCCAGGCACGTGCAAGAGCAAAGGGAAGGCAGCAATAAGGAACCACGGGCACCAACAGCCAAGCTCAGGTGGTATAAAAACACCTGCTGAAAGACTAGCAAGGGTTGTCCAGCTTGGAGATAGCACCTGGTGCATCTGCCGTGTCAGAGGGATGCAAGAGCGGACCTGGCGCCGGGCGGAGGCGGCAGGGCAGGAGCAGTGAGGCCCAGGAATGCCAACAACGTGCCATAAAGCAGCAAGGAAGCAACTGGATGGCAGACCTGGGCTCTTCTTACTGCAGGCCCTGAGGTATTTTTGGACTTTGGAAGAGAGCCATCCRAAAGTAAATATTTAGTCGGCTCTGCAAGCTGTCTGAAGTGCGTGACGTGCCCGTGGCAGGGGTAGCTGCTCCGTAATGAGGCTGGCTTTCATTTGCCAAATGTGACTGCTGCTAAAAAAAGTAAGATCAGAGGAGGCGTAAAGATGTGGGTGAACGTAGCAGTCAATCATCTCCTATCTGCATCGTGGACATCGGAATTGCCGGTGGGAGGAGAGCCGTCTGCTGCTTCCGTGAAGGGTTTCTGCAGGGCACAGGGAGTCTTTCCTCRACGTTTCTGGTCCTGGAGGGTTGAGGCTTTCTGAGCAGGTCCTGCTCATCCTGTGGCCCATACCTGAGTGTCCCTTGGCTATTCAGTCTGTGGACCTGAGCGTGGATGTTTGCCCTTTGGTTGGGAGCAGGTGGTACCTGMGGATGCAAAGTCAGGTGGTGGGCATGACCACTGGTGTGTAGAGGGACAGACACTGAGCAGGCATCTGCACCTAGCGCTCGGAGTTCAAATGAAGCAACCGCTTGGGAAAGAAAGCAGCCTGTTTTGCAGCCAAGGCTTAATTATGTTGATCCAGCAGGCTCTGCTGTGACAGAAGGGGCTATCGGAGGAGCAACACGTGGTGCTGAGTGGAAGGACAGAAGGCAGCAGCGGCAGCAGCAGAGAGCTCCAGCTTGAGCAAAACCCGGCTGAAAGCACAAAGCCACATCCCAAAGCCCAGCTGTGCAAAGCCTGCAAGCCAGACTGCGTGCTGCTTGAATCCAGGGCCTGGGTTTTAGTTCAGCCAGCTCTAAAACGTGGATCTGGGTTCAGGTTTCAATTCTGCTCCCCAAGGCTATTCCAGGTGTGCAAATACAAGCATTTGGCCCCGGCCCATCTCTAATTATACATATTCTTTAAAAGTATTTTCCTTCCTCGGCTCCTATGCTTTTGGCTTGTCTCCACTAGCCCTCTGCGCGGTGCTGGAGCCGAGTTTTCTGGGTATATTAATTGGGCTGTTTACACACCTGGCTTCCTGCAAGAACAGACGCCTAGCTCCTTCTTTTGAAAAGCCTAGCCCAGAGGCTGTAAACAGGAATTGTGCTCTGTCTGGAAAAGCTGCGCTGCTGCTTATCTGTGCTCCCTTAGGCTGTGGGAGCAGCAGCAGCTGCAGACGTGGGTCAGCTGAGCATGGAAACCGGCTGGTGCTCCCTTCCCACCGTGCCTGTCCTCCCACCTCGCTCTGCTCCGCAGGGCCCAGGAGYCACCTCCTTGCTCCAGCACCCAGGGAGGGTTATTGCCCCTTCATGTGACAGGGAGAAGAAGGGGACCCACCTGCCTTCTGGGTCAGTGCAGGCATCTGCACTGCATGCATATATGAAAGGTGGTGGTATCATCCTGGAGCTGTGTCCTATGCGTGACTGTTGATGGGACTTTTCCTCTCTAGCTCTGGAGTTAGGAATAAGATGCAAAAGAGAGGCTGCTATCTGTGCTGTGCAGCTCTGGTAGGGCTTCTTGCACTGTCCTGGAGCTGCAGGGGCACCTGTTTTACATCTGGCACGATCAGAAGTCCTCCTAATCCTGGCTGGGTGGCATAGGCAACTGAGGTGTCTTTCCTGGGATGCATTTTTGCATGCTCCTTGGGGAGGAGACACCTGCAGCATTGCAGGTATGTGAATAGAAGAGGCCATGTGGAGGAGGAAGAGGAGGAGGAGTTTCACTCSCAACTCCTTCCATGAATTCTGGATAAGTTTTGCACATAGGCCTTTGCCTCCCCTTAGGCAAAGCTTTGTCCAAGCTCCCCAAAAGCTATGATGGATTCCTCATATCCTTCAAGTTGGGACTGAGGGGCATCTTTGTTGGCCTGTCATGTAGATCTCAGAATGACTGTGGAATGGAAATGGTGTGTGGTGCCCATCAGGTGAAACAGTCCCTCATTTAAGCCCTTTGGGCTTAAAATATACAAACACAAATAGGTTCCATGGCACAACTTTGATTCCAAGGCATAGGAGGAGTAAAAAAGCAGCACAAAATCATCTGGCTGCTGCTGTCAAGGATTCCTTCTTCTGAGAGAGATAGTGCTGAAAACCACACAGCGTGTGCCCCAGTGCCAAAAAAAAGACCTTCGCACTGCACGGGAGAGTCCCCATTAATATCTGTGTAGAGTCTGCACATCTTCAAAACACTGATTTTGTGGGCCTGGCAGCAGGCTCTGAGTGCCACGTTGCAGCTGTTGTTTTACTAGACGGCCTTGAGTTTGCTTGGCTGCTTCAGAGAAGGTTCCTTAAACTTCAGCTGGAAAATAATCTGTTTGGAAGCAGCCCCAAGTGTTAAGCACTGGGGCCCATGTCCTGTTGAGGTCTGCAGCTTGTGGAGCACGCTGGGCCTTGGCACCTTTAGCTTTCTGCACTTCGTGAGGTTTCCAGAGGCCACTGCAGCAGGTCCTGTGCTGCTCCTTGGGAAGGAGAATGCAAAAGGCTGGGAATACAGGACAGGAAATCAAATGCACCTTAGGGCAAAATTTGCTACCCAAATCCRGGCCCATCTAGGAGCTAAAACACCCTTCAAATGCTGCTCCTGGGACGCTGAGCTGGAGTCCAGCTCAGATGCAGAGATGCCTAAGGAATAGAAGAAGCCATGGAGGTACCTGTGTCCTCCCTGCAGCCCTTCTGGAGCCTCYGCAGCTCCCGAGCAGCCGGCCAGCAGCGACTTTGTCGCTGAGCTTCCTGCTKGCTCTGAGCCTGCTGAGCTTTGGTTTCATGCCACGGGCGAGTGTGATGAGCTGGAAGGGCTGGGAAATCTCAGCTGGGGAAAGAGAGGCCCGGAAAGACGACAGAGGCGGCGGGCGTTGCCAGCCACGCTCACGTCAGAGCTCCTGGCCGGGGGAGCGAGCGTGTTGCACCACCCCCGTTGCCTTGTTTCCCTCCTGCTTCGTCACGCCAGCCGAGAGGAGAGGCTGTGCTCCTGCTCGGGCTCGGCGGCCGCTGCGTGCAGCACCACGGCCGCTCGCGCCGCGCGCCCGCGCAGGGGAGCAAATCGCACAGGAAATTATTTTTGGAGCGGCGAGGCGTGTTGAAACSCAGCAGAGTGCAGCTGTGTGCGTAAGCGGCCGTTGGGGAGAGCTGCCTCGCGCGTTGCCAAGCAGTTGACTTCCTAAACTGGTGAGGAATGGTTGCCCTGGTCCCAGAGGAATGAGCAAAGCCCCTCCGGCTTAGTAGGCTGGGCTTGATTCAGCAYCCGCTGTCCCTGTAACGTCTGCTCCGCAGCTATGGAAGTCCCTTCTGCTTCTCAGCAATGGAATTGCAACTCCCGGGGTCATGGTCCCCTCTGCTCAGGAGCACCTGACGGGCCAAGCGAAGACCATCCACAGTTTCAAGTGCATTGCGGTTGCCAGGTGTAGACCTCTGTTGGGAGTCAGCTGCCCGTGCTGGAAGTGGAACATCAGCTCCCTGGGTACGCTGTTGTCACAAGCCTGTGTGTCCCCAAGAACTCAGCCACGCGCTGCGAGAGCCGGGCACAGAAGCAGATGTGTCTCCCTGAGCTGTGCTCAAAGCCGAGTCCCTCATCCTGGAGAGGGAACGACCCCCTCAGCACTAAGCCTTTGGGAGAGCAGGTACCTTCGTACCTGCCACTCCTAAGTGTTTTTTGCTCACAGACATTGGTGGTTGCTGACATCTGCAGCGCTCTTCCAGCTGCTCTTGCCTGGAATGACTGCATTTATTCAAGCAGCTTTTCTCGGTTGCTTCCCATCCCATAAATCCGCCTCAGTCCCACGCGCCTTGCGGTGGGTCGTGCTGCAGGAGCTGCCTCCGTGCACAGGGGCTCGCAGCCCTGCGAGCGTCCGAGCCCRACTAACTAGCCCTGCTTAGGCCTAGCAGCTTACTGCTTAGGCAGGAACTAGCCTAACTCCGGCTAGCCAGAAAGGGTAAAATACATCCGCGGCCAGGAGAGGCCCGTCGTCCTGGCGTGGACGGCGTTTAAATTCCTGCCACCCAAATCAGATGCTTGCATCGAAGGGAAGGACCGAGTCAGCTCTGAGCAATTCCAAGAGCTCGATAGGGGCATAAAGCGGTTTTTGTTTGCAGGCTTCTTATGTCATCACTTAGTCACGCAAAAGTCACCCCGAGAGAGGGCCCAGAAGAAAGGCTTTTCTCATCGCYGCCTGCTTCTGGAAAACTCGCTCGCTGCTTATTCATGAGCACCGGCTCCCTCGGCCATATGCCTCCTTCCGAACCGCTCCGTGAGGAGGAGAAATTCCCTGGCACGCTCAGAAGGGAAGGGGGGGAAAAAATCCAGCACATGAATTGAGTCAGCCTAAATATTTAGAGCTTTCCAGTTGGGTCATTAAGTCCTCGTGGGGGCTGGTTATAATTAGCAGTGTTGCTTGCAGGGCGGCTTGGCTGCGTTTCCGCCAGGCTAGTGCAGCTCCACAAGGTGCAGCAATGGAGCAACAGGTCAGCCACGGCCTTGCCGGGATGCTGAGATGAGGTGGCTTTGCTCTTCTGCCTAAAAGTGCTAGGAAAAGCTGGTAAAGAAACTGGTGATTTGTTTTATTCGTTACAGAGCCTCAGCCCAAATGTATTGGGACCTAAACCGAAGCGTGCAAGGAGTTGCACAGCAAAAGTGTCACATCTTGTGCCAATAAAACGCTATTTTATTGAAGTCAATATTAGCCCGGGAGGCTGTTATTCCTGCAGCACAAAGGAAGGAGGCAACTTAAGCCTTTGAAGTGTGCTAAACCCAATAAATTTGGGGTTTGAATCGCTGCAATAAATGCTGCTTCCTCAGACAAACGCCGGGCGTAAATGTGAAGCGGTGTCATTATTTCTCGGGTGATATTTTACCAAAGGGTAGCTGTAGGGAAGGGTTTCATTTCTTTTGTCACCTTATCTCTGGGAATCATTTCAGTTCCGTTTCGGCGAAGCGTGAGACTGAAAAGAGTTTTATTGTCTCTTTGAACTGCCTTTTGCTCTGAGGAATGAGGATATAACCRAGCCGGGGCCAATAGCAGCAGGACAAGTGAAACATGTAGAGACTTGTCCTGCCCGATGCTTTTCCCATCTAATTTTTTTTTTTCCATGCACTTAGCACTGATGATTGGGATTTTCCAACCGATAAAGCTTTGATTGGCCTCAGGGTAACGTGCTCTCTGCTAGATCCGCTCCAGACTCTTTCTTTTCCACTTACCTCAATGCCCATCACTCGTCACTGTTTGGTTCTCATATCCTCTCTGGGGGGAACTTTTTTCCATGTTTGATGATTTTTTTTTTCACTAATCTCTTCTCCTTTTGCCTGTGTTTTTGCTTTAAGAAGAGATAGACCTGGGGAACAAATGAAAGGTAAATATTAGCCTGACTTGAAGGCTTTAGGGATGCTCATTTTTGTTGCTTTAAGTGCTGTGGGATGTTGTTTTTGTGATGTCTCGTTAGCGGTGTAGTTGAAGAAGGGCCCTACTTGGCCCTGTCTGGAAATACGGCAATTTTCACATCGCTGGTGTCATTTAGCAACGGAGTGTCTGTGTCCTGTGTCTGGGACCGCATTAGCAGCAAACCTGGGTTAGTGCCAGGGCTTAAACATAAAGCTTAAGACCACTAGGTCTTTTTCCATCAAGCCTCAACTCCTGCTGCTGTCCAGTGGCTTATCAAAGGGAAATTCATTTTTCTGTGCATCACTTCCCTGTCCATACCCTACCTCTCCATACAGGTGCCCTTCCTATGGGCTCTTGCTTGGCAGTACTTTGAAGCCCGTGTGTTCCAAGATCGCAGCACAATTGCAACGAAATTGCATCGTTCCCTTTCATTGCAACCTGGAAGAAAAACCCCAGAAACCACGTAAATAAGTAAATCAACCTCATCAACCAACTTTTCTGTTTATAGAAGCATATTTGGTGTGCTCTAAAGGCAACCAGCTTCTGAAATGCTCCAAGATATCCCAYGAGACGGCCTAAAATCACTGTCTGACAAGTGCTGAAGAACATAGTCCAGTTGCTGCTTTGAGTTGCCTTGTTCTAGCACCCTTGTGAAACGCAGGTGCTCCCTAAGATGTCATGCCAAGGAAGTATGTGGCCTCTAGGCCTTGCCAGCAACAAATGGCTTGAAATACAAGTCTTCTAGGTACAGCGAAACCAACGGTGCGCTGGGCCAGCGCGCTGCTCATTGAAGCTACAGAAATGCACCGTCAGAGGTTTGCAACCTCCTCTGCAGAGAGCTGGCCGCTTGCCCGGCGCTCACCCCTCCTTGTTTTCAGCTGCTAATTTGCAATTAAACACAAGTGCAAAYGCACGAAACGCCCTGCTAGCAGTCCTCCCTGCGAGGGAGCTCGCCGCTGCCGTCGCTCGGCGGCCACGGGAGCGCGACGGCTCCGCGAGCGTGCGGATGGGTGGAGAGGCCGCCCGTGAGGCGGGCTCAGATGTGGTTCCCGACAAGGGCTCCCRTAAACAACACTTCAGCATAATGCAGCTGTGACTAATTGGCATCCCCGTAGGTGGTCTCAGTAGTGGGGCCAAGATTAGATGTGGTCTAGGGAAGGAGCAAGCCTGTCTCCTCCCGAGGGGGTAGCGCCGCCAGCAGAGAGCTGAGGTGTGCGAGGCACAGCTCGAGATGCCACTGCTCTGCCAGCTCTGCAGGTCCAGGCTGCCTTTGCTCGTGGCTTTGGCAGCCCTGAAGCCCACAGAGCTGCAGGAGATGCACRGAAGAGCCTGCAATCGCACTTGCCTGGCACCAAGTGCGTTAAAGGTCTTTTCAATTCACCTCTCTGAGAAGAACAAGCAAGTTCAGTTAATATTTAGCATGCTTTTTTTTTTTTTAGCACAAATCATTTTTGTTTTATTGTGTCAACAAAGTATTTGAACATCCATCATTTAGCGCAATGTTTCTTGGCCCTTTGCTGCCCACTGTTTGTYCTACCAACTGTGCAGGGGAGGAAGCTAATGCAGGTATGCAAGCTGGCAGCTCTGCAACACCGAGCAACCTCCTCCTGAGTGCATTTAATATGCAGAAACCCTCATCATTATGGCCTGGGAGAGACAAAGTGCTTAATTGAGAGAGTTCAGTAAATATAGTAACAGTGAGACCACTCTTGGTTGGAGCACACGAAGCCTGCCCTGGCAAGCAAACTGTGTGCCTTTAATTAATGGTTTCACCCTTCTGCTTACTGAAATGGGATGACTCACTCTAATGCAGAAGCCTGTTTCTGGGGGCAAACTGTGCATGAAATCAAATCAGTGGCACCACATCCCTGAGGCTCTGTCTTTGCTGGAAAAAAAAAAAAAAGGTTGCTTTTTAAGGAACCTGTTGTGTGGCCAAAAAGGTTGGAGCAGAATGCTGGAAACCACTCGGCTAGTGAACCATTTAATTTGTGACTTTTAGGTGCTAGTGCTCCACTGTGGCTTCCCATGGAAGACTAGCCTTGCTATGTCCTATTTGTGCCTCGTTATAAGGCTTTACTAGACGAAAGGTGACAGTGTTCCTGATGAAGCATGTCAGTTTTCTTGCACCTTGGGGTAGGAGGAGTTGGCTGTGAGTGCTTGCTGTGGAGGCAGGACCAGTCTGTGCCTGACCTCTGGTAGGATGTTGCATTTGCAGTAACCTCCAGGTAAAGTAGATTGTTTTGCTAGGGATTAACTTGCCTAAAAATGTCATTTCTGTGAGCATTGTCCTGACAAAAGACCAAAATCAGCTGTCAGATTTGGCTAGTCAAAACCGTAGCCTTTGGGTTTAGGGTGTGGAGGGAACATGGAGTTTTGCATGACCTAAGAACTGCTATCTTAGATTGTAGCAATGGCCTGTCCATCTCCCAAGCCCCGTGTCCTGCTGACAGCAATGACCTATAGAAGCAGTGACCCGAGGGCCTTCTGGAGGTGGCCCAAGTGCCCTGGTGGGAGGGCACCGTGGTGTTGGCAAAGCAGGTGCCTCCCTGCAGCATCAAGCTGTCTGCCGTGGTCCCGTTTGCAGCTARCCCGTGCCAGAGTCCCTAGAAGGCAGTCGGGCCTGCTGCTGCCCTTGGGGAAGGAGCCAGCGCGTATGGCGCACACGGCTATTTTTGGAAGATGGGAGAGGTCTCCTCGGAGGTGGCAGGCACCTCCTGTCTCCTCAGTGTCAGCAGGCACAGTGATCCTGCCTCTCCATCACACTCTCCTTGCTTTCTTGCCCAGCCAAATCCTACTCCTTCCCTTTGCAGGAGCTGCCAGGCCTCCACCCCTCGTCCTTGGGCAGCAAAATTCAGCTCTGCCTACGCTCCGCTTGAGCCAGCTCTGAGGAAGTGCACGGGGAGCGGTGAAAAGTAACACATCCCGTCGGTGCCAAACTTGCGTGTCCTCCAGAACCGCTGGAGCCTGACGTGTAGCGAGCACGGTCCAAGTTACTATGGCRAATCCTCAACAGCTTCCTGCCCAGCTGAATCGTTTGGAGTCTGAAGCGCTGTAACCTCATAAAAGCCAGCAAAAKCTTGAGCTCATCCAAAGATCATTTTACCTCCTACGGTATTCTATGAAGTCAGACATGCTGTAACATCTGATTAATGATGTGTTCAGCTATGAGTCACCGGGTAGTCTAGCAAGCCCTGCTCATCTCCTAACCAGTCCGGACGTGGGAGTCCTTACCCAGAGCCACACCCAAGCAGGGGATTTTAATAGTTCACCATGTTCTGAACTTGGAAGAGCAGTTTATGGAATTGCTGCTTAATTAAAAAGAAAAAAAAGAAAAAAAGAAAAAAAGAAAAAAAGAAAAAAAGAAAAAAAGAAAAGAAGAAAAAAGAAAAAAAGAAAAAAGGAAAAGAAAAACACTTAAAGGCTTTACCACCCATTAGGGAATAAATGCCTACCATGAAGAAGTTGGGGTGTGTATTGGCAGAGGGGATGGGACCCCAAAAAGCTACTGATACGTTGCATGGTTGTAGAATCCAAGAATTTTGTAATGGAGTAAATGGAGTAAATGGAGACTTTCCCTCCACCCATGCAGTGAGAGCATGGAAACTAAGGCTTGTTCAGGATCACAAACACAAGTGTGGTGGTACAGCAAATGGAGTTTTTAATTCCAGGCTTAAAGAAGTCAGCAGCATGCGGGACACTTCAAATTGGAAACTCAGACGAAGCATTAGCCATCTGACATGGGGCATCCTGTTTTTCACATTGTTTCTCCTTGGTGTGCCCTAGGTACCATGTTTCTATCCAAGCTCACACCTTTCTTAGGCCCAGAAAGCCAGCTGAGTACCATGTTATAGGTGCCTTACAGAAGACATTCCTTGTAATTAAAAGCTCRCATTGAAGATTGGCAAGAAATCAGCTGAAAAAAAAATCCAAAAGAGGTGGGGGATTGTCTCTGTATTTAATATTAAGCAATCACTTTATAAGGTATGTGAATGGTTCTTGATCTGAAATGTAGAATTAGTTATTTCCAGCAGAATGCCCCAAGCTCAGAGTGAGAGTTATGGTTATTCTTATTCATACTCTGRAACATTTAAGGATTTGAGAGGAATGGACAAGCTTATCTCTAGTTTGTGAGCTGGGTGGCAGGAGACAGTTTTGATTCTTGCTGTAGAGGAGGAAATTGCTCTTGTATCTCTCAACATGACTGGAGTGAAAGATCCTGRAACTGGTTTGTTGTTTAAGAGGGTGCTGACATGGGCTGCTTTATCATTGTACTTTGAAGAACAAGGCAAACTTATGTAATGCTCCAATTAATTTCCCAACCTCCAAGTATTTTCAGCTGGGGGGGTTTCCTGAGATGAGTGTGGTTGGTGATTYTTTAGTAACCCTCAGTAGATTTTTCCACCAGTCTTCCCTTGAGCCTGCTCAAACCATTTGCTTCTGCAATATTAGCAGCAGAAGCTTCATGGACCTTATRCATTTTGTGGGAGGAATCAGCTCCTTGTCTTCGTCCTCAACCAGGTTCCTTTCACCTTCATCCCATGTTTCCYAGTTCTTGCATCAGAAGCCACTTCCTATCCCCCTTCTCCATACGGCTCATGAATTTGTGGGCCTCTCACAGGTTCCAAAAGCACCTCCTTTCTCTTCTCTGTTTCTTCAGGTCCCAGCCCCGCTGGCCTGCTGCCTGTCTTGTGAGTGCTGACCACTTACACCTACCTTGATTCCTATCTTGGCCTGCCCCAGCTCATCCCGGGTTAGGGCTGGAAGCCAGATGTTGCAAGCCCCTCCTGAGCAAGTGCAAGTCATACATGGTCCATGTCTAGACTCCCCCATTTCTAGACATACAGGGTGATGACTGGGATACCAGAGTGAGCAAGCAAGGCCTTAGTCAGCCAGCTAGCTAGAATCTTTTGGAGGAATGAAGCTCACTCCCCGGTTGCTATAAACGCATGTAAGTGTGCAGAGATTCGGGAAAACTGGGGAAACTTTATAACTGGGAAAAGATTCTATTTGTTTGCCTCTATTTCTACACATTTACACAACATTCCAGGAAACGTGAAGCTTTCTGAGCCTCAATGAATTCATTTTTTATTGCTTTCCCCCCTTTTTTTAGGAAGCGTCATGGTTTCCATGAAATTTTGTGCTTGCTTGAGGGAGGAGCTGGGGCGCCAGGGCACGGCAGCGCAGTCGGAGGTCTCCGCGCYGCGGCTCGGGGCCGAAAGGCGCTGCGCAAGCGCGGCCGGCGCAGCAAAACGCGGCGCCCCGAGCCGAGCCAGTGCTCAGCTCTGCACCACTGAGTCATCCCACGTTACCCGCTCCGTTTAGGCATTCCTGGTTATCAGGAACACAAGGCACGCTTGGTGTTGACGGAAAACTGAGCGTTACGTGTTTTCCAAAAAGAACAGAGCTATCTGCTGGAGAACACGGTTTGGAGTCAAGGTTTAACCACGCTGATTTTTGTCCCTTTTTTGTTTTTTGATCACTTTTTTTCCTATAGCTCCTCTCTAAGGGCGCAAGTGAGCGGCTAGTACAGCCGGGTTGCAATCAAAGAAATATTTTGTGAGTCCCTTCAGAGCTCTTGAAGGAATCTGGCCYGCTTATGAATGCAATCCTTATACGATGTTGTTTGGAAGTCAAAGTGAGTCACTGAAAAACAATTTGCACTCCCTCCACACTCAACTTTGACTTTATTACAAGGAAAAAAAAAAAAAAAAGGAGAGGGGAAGCAAACAAATGCAATTCCATTCACTGCAGAACTACACATGCATCCTTTAATCCCCAAGGACTTGCTGGGAATGACTCCCCCTTAAAAGAACTGCTGCAACATTTAATGGTGCAATTGCACATGCATAGATACACACACACGCACACTTTCCTCCATGGTTTGAAGGCAGACTGTAAGGCTCAGTAAGGTGAAGAATGCAACGGCCAAGCCTTGATCTGCAATCTCTTTGATTCCTCATGGGATAACACGTAGCGTATTCCTGCTTTGGCTCATCCAGGAAGCTTGGTGCCCGCTAGGAATTGAAGTCATCTGAAAGTAAACACAGAAGGTGGTTACGCATTCGATGGGAAGAAGTTCATCCTTGGTCCAGTCAGCTTTGGATGCTTATTTTTTTCTTGGGTTTAATCTGTTTACCACACCGTTATTATTAATGGTTTCAGCATCCATTTTGCTTTCCCACCGGCACTAAGGATGGAGTTTCCAGACGGGAAGTCCCATCCGCCAGCCGCTTGTCCATTGCAAATGACCACGGGCTACAGAGTGAGTCTCCAAGCATAAATACTGCAGACCACGACAGTTTGCACTGCAGATAAGCAGTGCCCCGTGCTTGGCATCCCACATTTCAGAGCAAAGTACCATTTACTGCTTGCAAGCAGCAGGCAGACCTATGTTTGCCATAGGTGTCTGCAAGGGCAGAAACCCTGGGGAGATGCCAGATGCTGGCAGGGTCCCATTGCACCGTTCAAGCATCTTGTCCTCTTGCAGATCCCTCCACGGAGGGAGGTTCCCTTAGTGCAACCACCACATCTGCGTTATTGCTTCAGGGAAATGAAAAAAAAATCAAGCCAGGAGGAGCACCCAGATGAAGTTACCGGAGTTATTTTGACCATAAAGCCCTTGCTGTCTCCAAGAGCGCTGAAGGCAGTTGACCTCTCTTAATCAGCCAGGAGCTGAGGCAGGCCGTACAATGATCTCAGCTGTCTAAGCTGATTTGCCCTTTTGCTCCTTTTAATTTAATTGTATTAGTTGTGCCTGGGTCCTTTGTTGTTYGGGCCCCTCAGGAAATGTGCTTCTGGTTTTGGCAGGAGCTGCTCCTGTTCCAGATGACTCATCTGCTAGCAGCCAGRGGGGCTGAGAGCAAGCACAGGAAGGGGATATAAGAGCATCCTGTGGGAGCAACCTGCTTGATTTACTTTGTTCACCTCATTAGTGGCACCTCTTCCTTCCAATAAGCCAAAGGGACAAGATTTAAGTGCAGGGACTTCCACTGATTTTCGCAGTGCGGAGATTTCGTGATCCACCAAGGTCCTCTTGCCCGGCTGTGCCAAGGAAAAGAAATGCTCTTGGCCCATCTACAACAGCCTAGAGCTGCTCACAGCCGCAAGGGGATGAGGCTTTGGGGAGCCTGGGGAAGCTGCATTTTCCTCGGCATGTTCCTGGTGTCTCCAGAAGAGCCTTTCAGTGCTCATGTCTGGCTCCAAGACGTGAAGGGACAGCGTAGATGGGTCTTGCACCGCTGTATTGCCRGGATGAGCACCCTGATGGGTTGGAAGGCAGGTTAACAAGCATTGGTATCCAAGGGTTTTCCCAACAAGGGAACTGAGCAGGGTGATTCGCTCTGGCTCAGAAGCCAAATCTCCAGGTCCATACCAGTGGCTTTGGCACCTATTGATCTGGAAATGGTAGCAATTAAAATGTTGAGAGAAGAAGGAGCACTTAGAGCTGTGCCCGGGAGGAGGCATTTCCAAAGGATCTGGAGCACTTGGGGCTATTCTGGGAAGTAGCTTTCGAGCTCTGTGTTCTACTTTTATTGGGTTTCTCCGAATTCAGAGCCTGGCTGTACAGCAGGGCGTTAATGCGTGCAGGCAAGTCCAGTTTTCTCCCAAATATGGAAAATGTCAAGGTTCTCCTCTCCCTTTCCCAGCAAGGACTTAGCAACCAGATGCTTTCGGTGCAAGAGGACATCGTTACGTACTAATTTTACTGGGGATTGTTCCCTCATTGCTGGTACTTGCTGTAGCTCTCTTCTGAACAAGAAAGTAAAACATGATTGTAGCATGTTTGTAAGAGACTGGAAAACCTTAGAAAATAAAAAAGAGATTGTGCTGGAAATGTGTGCGGTTTTTTTTAGTCCAATAAAAATGTTTGCAATTACACTTCTTTTTGTCCATATCGTAATGAAAGCTTGTAATGTAGAAATTAAAAAAAAAATAATAAAAATAAAAGCATCTGGAACTGCTACTTTTATCTTTCTATCTGTTTAATAGAATATAGTTACCCTACTGTATAAAACAAATCAGAAATTCAGTATTTCTTGTAGAGAACTTTTGGTTTTTGGGAATTGTTTAACAGATAACTTTTAATCAGAAAATGGCACTCTCCTGTATTTACAAGTAAAAAAAGAAAAGAAAAAGTTAAAACAATCCAGTTAATGACTAATTTTGTGGTCCAGGGTAATTAACCAAACAACTTGGCAGATGGATGCAACAGGTCTAAATTATTGCAGCAAGTCCATTTGCAGGAAGATATTATCTACCTTTATTGTTGTTAATAATAATTAATGAGAATTAAAACATTCAGCTGGGATATTTGCAGTTGCTATTAACAGTAATACGTGTATATATATATATTTATATATTTTCCCTTTGATGCTTTTCTCAGTTGTTTGCATCTCAGTCTTTGCCTGCCTTTCCCTGGGACTTTAATAATAACCTGGTAATGCTTGAGAAATTACTCATCCCGCGCCTTTGTCTAGCATGGAGGAAGCTTGAGGCTTTTGCAATTAGTGTTGCTGGTTCTTCCAAGGGAAAAATATGCCATGGTCCAACAAGGAAAACAGCAGTAGGAATGAGCTCGCAACCGCTCCGCTATCAGTGCCCAGCTTCAGCCAGCGGCCGCCTCRTCTTTGTATTAGGAGTTTTCACTCGCTCTGTTGGCTTTTATGTAGTTTGTATTGGGGTTCTTTAAGTAATTGATAATTGGTATTTTTTATTTTTGCAAATTTACCATTAGTAGTTACTGTTAATTGTGTCCACATCTAAGTATGGGGCCCTGAAAGCAGGTGAGCTTGTTTATAGCCACAGGAACTGTGACTTGGAGGGGACTGCTCTTCACCCAAGTGAAAGCAGCTGTGTGCCCAAGTCTTTGCAGGGCTGATGTTCGAGTGTCTTCTGCTTATGCCATTTGTCCACTTACCTGTGTTTTCCCTCTGTTTGCAGCATTTTTGTCCCTGTATACGTTGGGCTGGCAGGAAGCCTCGTAACCACCATGATAGTGATACTCGGGATCCCTTCACCAGCTAGACAGAAGCATCCCAMGACAGAGAGCAGTGAGTATTTAGCTATTGCAAGAAGTAGCACCTCAGTCTTTCTAGAATACAGTCTTTCTTGTTTCCTGCCTCTGACCTGCATAAATAAAGTGTTATTTGACATGTCATGTTCCCAGGCCCATCACAGTCTGGCAGCGTGTTCAGCCTCCGCGAAATCCTGCGCCTGATGACGTTCCCAGGAGTGATGGAAATTTTCCTAGTCAAGGTCCTTGCCGGATTTCCCATAGGTAAACCTCACCTTCTCGTGATTGYTGTTGTGCTTAAAGCGAGACTATGTGCAGCATAACCCAGGCTTGTCTCAGGCTGCCGAACGAGCTTCACGTTGCTCTCATTTACCTCGGGTCAAAACCCTGAGGCTTAATCCAGAACAGACTGCTTGTCACAGGCTTCTGCTGTGACTTTTGGCAAAATGCTTAATCTCTCTACCTGATTCCTCTGACCACAAACGGARTCTTCTCGCTTGCCTGTCATTTCTGTTTTGCTATAAGCTCTCCTGAGCAGAGGCAAATCATTTGCACTCTGCCAGAAACGCTGAGGCCATGATTTTACGAGGTGCTTTTAAGGGTGAAAAAGTATATATGTATGAGGAAAGACTAGCAAGCTGGGCCTGTTTAGCTTGGAGAAGGGAAGACTGTGAGGAGACCTGATCAATATGTACAAATACCTGAGGAGAGAATGTAAGGAGGATGGGGCCAAACTCTTCTCGGTGGTGGCCAGTGATARGACCAGGGGTATTGAGTACAAGTCGAAATAATGAAAGTTGCATCTGCATGTGAGGAAGAACTTCTTTACAGAGAGTGAGAGCCCTGTCACAGGCTGCCTAGGGAGGCTGTGGAGTTTCCTTCTCTGGAGATCTTCCAAACCCRCCTGGATGCCGCCCTGTGCCCTGTGCTCYGGGTGTCCCTGCTGGAGCAGGGGGTTGGACTAGATGATCTCTAGAGGTACCTTCCAACCTCAACCGTTCTGTCATTCTGTGATATATCCTTAAAATAAATACATATCTATCTCCTAACTTTTTTTTCCCAGCAATTAAAGACTGCTGCAGGATCAGGCACCGTTGTGTGCTTGCAGGGAGCTAGTGGCTTTTATCTCTTCCCTTGCAGCGGATGGTATCAGGGYTTCTCATGCAACCCTGCCTCTCTGCTCTGAATATTCTGCTCCTTTATCTTGTGTCGTGGTAGAAACCTGACATTACCTGCGACGTGTCCAAAACCTGCCTGTTTTTCTGCTTCCTTTGCACCCGCTGCCATCTTGGCACATCCCATGTCACCTGATTTGCCTGTTTGTGCATATTCTTCTTCACAATTTCATCATCTTTAATTTTGCCTGCCCTCTGGCTTCTTTTCCCCACACTGTTTGCCCAGAGTCAGCATGTGAACCTTGCCAATGGTGCTGTAAGGAGAGGGTAATGGTCTCTGCCTTTCCCTGCAGAGCCTGGGAGCTCTTTTCCTAGACAAACTTGCAAAAAAGCAACGTTTCTCTGCACTACAGTGTCAAAGATTCTCTTTTGTCTGCATCCAAATGTGGAGAAAGTGCCTACTTACAGGCTTAGAAACTGTGCTCAGGTGGGCAAGTGAATGAACACTCCACTTCTGCAGGAGGGCAGCGGTAAATAAAATAGGTCTTTTTGGAAGTGAGGTCATTCAGAGAAGCTAAGGCAAAATGAGAGTAAAAACTACAGAGTTAATGTGCTCTAATTTGATGCATGATTCATATCGTGTGGAAATTCCCTTTCTGAAAATCCCTTTAATTTGCTATTGCTTTCCGTGAGCAAAATAAGGCACTTGACTGCGGAATAAGGATCCTAAAACAGGACTTAATGTCTTTAAGCTTAGCTTAAAGTCTTAGCTTTACATTTTGCAGTTTTCGCTAATTGATTTCTGTCTAGGAAAACCCTGGAAGTTTAAATAATGTGCAACATAGTTTAAAAATAAATTGCCAATTTGTAAACTATAAATTCAGTTTACAGATGAAACTGTATTCAGCCACGGAGAGCAGTTGAATTGGAAGGGGACGACATTTCCGGGTTTGGCCAAGTTGTTCTGTTACTCCTTGTTGAGGCTGTGGGGAAACGAGTTCAACGGGAACTTTGGAATAATCTGTAGGATTTCTGATTTGTATTTTCTTTTTTATGTGCACTTAGCATTGGCTGAGATCAGTAATGCTAGCAGGCCTGTGGAAAAATATCCAGTACCTTACTTCTGAGCCTTTCCCCGTCTCTCCTTCCCTCATGCTGAATTGGTTATTTGGAAATGAGGAAGGTGATGGGTGGCTTGGATGCAAAACTGTTAGGTCACCAGATCCTGCCAGATTAGGATAAGGTCACATTTATTGAAACTAATAGGAGATCAGTTTAAAGAAGATAGAAGAAAATACATTTTCCTTTCACACAGCAAGTAGAGAACTTCTGGAAGAAGGTTGTGAAGGCAGTATCAGCTGGTTGGAAAGGGGGAGAGCTGGAAAACACATCCATAAGTAGATACTAATGCCTGAGGCAGGGATAAACCTTTCAAGAGGTTGTAGAGGTTGGGGCAGGAGGGGATCCAGATAGGGGCAGGTTTGGGAGGACAGTGGGACATGGAGCAGGTCTTCTCCAAGCCGCATGTCCCACTGCCAGTCCGGGAGACAGCACCCTGGCGCAGTGGGCTGGTGGCCCTCCTCAGCAATGCATTTCTTGGGTTCTTATGAAGCTCAGCTTCAAAACTTTAAAGAAAATGTCCATCAAAAGGCAGGTCTTCATAGGAATAAAGCAGTCAAGTGATATTACAGGAGGATTTTCCTTTCCAGTACTGGCTCGTCCCAGTGTAAGGCAGCCTTAATTTCTCCTTTTGAAGCTGCTGCAGCTGAGGCCACATCCACATGTCATTTTCTGCACGCTCTCCTCTCTCCAAGAGCTGGGCGAGATGCACTTTGCTTTAGTCATCCATGAGGAAATGCACATTCCCCAGCGCTGCAGGACACACTCCTCGCTTCCTGTGTGGAGCAGGACCTCGTGCCAAACCAAAACAAACCCTTCCCGTCCGCACAGCGAGGCGGCTTCTAGGCGRGCAGGAAGGGAGCAGCTGCGCAGAGGCCGGGGCTGCGCTAATTAATAGTTGGACACTCCAGGGCCTGGGAGCTTTTCGGRGAGAGCAGGCACGGGGTCATCCGAGAAGCTGCTGCCAGAAGCAGAGCGGGGAAGAGCTCTGGCTGCTAAAATCCTGGAAAATCCCCTTTGCAGCTCTCTCCTGGAGCTGCTGACCGGCCACTTGCRGCTGAAAGGGAGGTTGGCCGTTGCCTCCCGCTTTGCAGCGCTGAGCTGCAGACCGAGCTCCTCACCACCCCGGTTACCTTTCATCTCCCTGCTGCAGCCGTGTAATTAATTAGATGATGCAAAATTACAGCCCTTTCTCTGTTTACTTTGTAAACGTGCCTGTGATATGCTTAGAAGAAAACCTTCTGTTCCTGACGGGGCTCGTTGTTGTCAAAAAGTAGCTTTCTTGAAAGAGAAAGTCTTGCTTGGTGGGGAACCTCCTCTCTGCCCCACAGAAGAGCAAAGGAAGCTCTGTTCCTGGGTAGCAGGACAGCTAGAGGGCCAGCCAGGAGGACACACCTCCAGGTAAGAGTGGCAAAGCTGGCGTATACCCAAATCCTCATCCTTACCRAGCCATGAAACTGCATCTGCTGCTCAGCACGAGTCACTGGTCCCTCTCATGCCAGGCTCTGTGAAGAGCTCAACCTCTACTTAGAYCCCCCAAAAGAGACATGTGCCTCTCCCTGGGGGAGTCACAGCGCCCGCCTTCCTTCAGGAGAAGGAAGAAAAGGAAGAGGAAGGAGAAAGCCTCTCTCCTGCTTGAGAAAGCACTCATGGAGCTTGGCGGAGCGGGATCCCATCTGCCTCCACCTGGGGAAGGACTTCAAAGCGAGGCTGAGCGAGAGAAGCCGGCTTGCTGCTCCAGGGGCAGGCAGGGAGGGGGGATGCTCCAAGGTGGTACCSGCAGAGAGGGAGCTGCGTGAAGGCAGAGCGCCCTTTGCGATCTGATCTCACCGCGAGGGTAACGCCATGTGGTTTTTCTTTCATTTCTTCACGTGTGTTCTGTTATAAACACGGGGCAGCTCTGCTGGCTGTTTTGGTTGTGGGGAGTAAGTACTTTTATTTGCATGTTACCTTAAGCCGGCTTGAGACAGGAGTGATATCAAAGCAAGTGGATGGCAGCTCCTTGCCGAGGGCCGGGGCAAACCCATAGGTCTCAGCAAGCACCTGGCTCCTCTGCCCCTTCTGCAGAGCATCTGGGCTGGCTTTCTGTGAGGGTGGCAATCTCTGAGATGAAGGGCTAGGGTGCTCGGTGGGACACGTTGGGTAGGGCAAATACGCTGCGGATGGACGCAAGTGATGAGGTGCACCAGGAGGAGAGAGTTGGGCTGGTCCCCCTGCCTCCTCATTCTGTGTGAACGCAGAGAAATAGCCACTTCTAGGGGGTGACTAGYCCCCTAGTCTTCTATTCAAACATTCCCTTTTGCGAAATTTCACTGGAAAAGACATTTACCTAATTAAATGTAAGTAAAATGGGTTGTGTTCACCTGTGCTAGGTACACAGCTTCTTGGGGCAGCTTYTCCTCACGCTTCCAGGAGATGCAAGCAAGGTCGTTCCTGCACCACGGGGTTYATTAGTCATCATAACAGGCCATGATCCATTTTCTCAGTCCTCACACATGCCTTCCTATCCTCTGTTTTCTTACCATTGAGAAGAGAGAGGATGGCAGCTCCCCATTTCACAAGTCTTTGGGCCTTGGAGGACCCTAGGAAGCAGGGCAGGAACGGACTTTGAGCCTCACTCACTCTTCTCCCTTCTGCCCAGCAGGATCTCTTCTACCCGGCACTGAAGCCAGATAGACATTTGCATGCTGAGAGCTGCAATTTCCTAGGATGTTAGCACCTCCAAGGTGCACGAGACATCTGGGGAGGCAGCAGGCTCATCCCCCATTCCCCATTGTTTAGAGAACGGTGTTTATTCATAACATATATAAGTTGGTGGCTCTCTGTGTACAATGGAGCGTGTCTGCTTTGGGGTATGCCTGGTGTGGGGGGGAAATACACGCTGTTGTATTTTTATATGAAATTAAGTTAGTGGGCATCTTCCTTCCACCGTGCTCTCCAGAAATCACCTTACACCAAAAGCAGAGCCAGKGCAGGCTGTTTCTGCCCGTCCTTCCCTGTGTGTCTGTGTCAACACCACTGTGTGGCCCCAAAGCAGAATCCCCATATCCCCATGTGCTGCTGTCATCACTGCCAGGCTGGACAGTGAAACCCCTGTCTAAGCAGGCATCATTCCCCACGGTGAAAATCCCAGGTAGGCAAAAGGAATGAGGACTCCAATCAGATTATTTTATGGTTACAGTCTTGTCTGAACAAATATTTTCTTGCTGCCTTAATGGTTGGTCTGGCTTGGGCGATAAAAATATTTACCCATTTATAATAAACAGTTGCATCTACAGCCTACATAGTCACATTATTTAAAGATGAAAGGCAGTGGGATAAAAAAGTTAACATTTAAAGATTACGTTAATAGACTGGCTTTGAATAGGATTCTGCTTGTGTTTACACCCAGGGAGAGCTGCTGGCTCACACCGAAGGTGCCTGAGAGCAGCTCTGGGCCACTGCATGTAGGGAGCATTGACATGTACTCTTCGTTAACCCTCCCTCTAGGTTTGTTCCTGGTCATGTTTTCCATCATCTCTATGGATTTCTTTGGCTTGGAAGCGATGCAGACTGGATACCTGATGGCCTATTTTGGTGTTCTTCAAATGGTAAGTGAAGGAGGAGTCCCTCTCCTGCCGAATCGGGGAGAGGAGTGTCCCAATAGCCTTCTTCATCAGCCACTGYTTGCAGAATTTATGTTGAGGAACCAGCATGTCCCTAGAGTAATGTGTGGTCCCTGGACTCATGTGGTGGARCTGCTGTGAAACAGCACCTCTAGCTCCACAGGTGCACGAATCCAATCAGGAAGATCAGGAAACTCCAGCATCACTGTGCTTCATAGTGAGTAACTAGATGTCAATGTGGACCAAAGACCTGCCCCTTCAAGCACTCGCACATGGTGCCTTCAAAATAATTGCAAAACAGAGGATTTCTCTCCATATTTCCAGGTCAGGTCTCTGGCTGGAACAGTCCAAAAGTGTCTGTTGCAGACAGAGACTGTGCGCAGTTAATGGTGTGCTGCGATTGCTTTCTGTTGAGGTCCCTCTGATGGAAGAAGCCCGAAGGGAGGCTGGCGTGTGCCAGCGTGGCCTTGTTGCACCCACACACTCTCCTAGCGCCGTCCTGCCCCCGCTGGCACTTCAGATGCTGCTGTTTGGGTTGTGCAGACGGGTGATAGCGCTGCAGATACGCGTGCAGGTGGAGGTGCCGCCGAATTCCGCCCGGCTACACGGATGGGTGCCGATTAGTATCTGCTGACTGGCTCCCCCGCTTCACCGAGTAAATTATAGCTTTATTCACAGCGCGTGTGATGCCCTCTCAGCGCAGCTCGTCAAGCGGCTCCTCACCTGGTTTCTCCTTCCTTAGTTGGCCTTTCGGGGAAGGGCGGTTGGGCTTTTTCCCGCTGCCTGGCTCGTTCCGAGCCCCCTCGCGAGAGCAGGAGCCTCCYGTGAGGGTCTCTAGTTGGACTTGCCGACAGGCACTTTTCAGTGGGGTGCTAACAGTGCTAAAAATGAAATAAAACCCGAGGGAATGAAAAAGGAGCCACGTCCTCCTTGCAACCTCCTGCTAGAGCACCGGGAACAGCAGCAGGGCCATTTGTRCCGGGAGCAACTATCATCCTAGCCTAGATCTTATTTGGATCCATTTATAATCCTGACAGGTGCCCAAATGCTGTGAAACGGTGGCACCATTTAATGAGATTTCCGAAGTAGTTTCTATTTTCCTTTTTTTTTTTTAATCAAATTTTGCTCTTGTCGAAACTGGCATCTTCTCTAGCGCACACACACACACACACACACAAAATAAAGATGTTACAGGCTCCTTTCCCAGCCCAGAATGCAATATCAAGATGATTCAAGCACTGAAGGCCTCTCACTGCTTTCCTTTCCCGCCCCAAGGATATTATGCTCCAATTGCTTAACCTTATTTTTCAGTTTCTCAGCCTCATTTAACCTACTGCGGTGAGAAGTGGCCAGCCTACCATAAACATCTGTGTTTCACACTGCTCCTCCAGCTCGGGAGGAGCTTTTAGCGAGCTGCCCTGCTGTTTCACCATGCAAGGATGGGCTGTGGCACCCTGAAGTCCTTTCATGTCACTTGATGGTGCCTTGGCCCACTGAAATTCAGAGAAGCGGCCAGTGCTTAGCTGGAGAGGGAGCATTTCCGAGCTGCTCCGGGAGCCTCTCAGCCTTGCCTGGCATCTCCCCAGGGCACCTCTCACCCCCGTTCCTYGCGTGCACAGCTCTCCCAGGGGCTTTTGGTCCTTGCAGCCCCATGCAGTCGGTACACGCTCACTAGTGCCCRGCACCCAGCATTGGATCTGCCATGGGTGCAACTTGCACGTGCCGTGCAGACACGGGGCTCAGGGCATTCCTAGCAGAGACTTGTGTGGCCCGACACTATCAGCTTGCAACATTCCCATTGCTATGAGGTTGTTGGGGGTGGACTTTCCCCATGCTCTCCGCAGGGAACAGGGGCTGGCTGGTCTGTGGACAAAGCACTGGGCTAGGAGACAGCACTGATTCACTGTGCTGGACTCTGCCCCTGCTTTTCGTCTTGGATGAGCTGCCTTGGCTCTGCTCTGCCTCCCGTGCTCCATCCGCACACTCGCTGCTGACCTTCCTGCCCAGTGCTTTGGCCGTTGAGAGCAAATCCTGCTGTGTGGGAAGCCCCCTGGCTCCGCTGAGCTTTGGCTCATGCTTTCCACCAGCAAAGCAGTGGAAAGGGTAATTTAAAAAATAAATAACGCTTTTTGTTTTTTTTCCATGACCGTTAAGACACTAACATCAGGCACATCTGCTTGCAGTTAGGCATGGAGCATAAGCTCACGCAGAGAAATCTGGGGGTGGGAGAGACAAGGTGGGATGAAGCTCAGGGGCTGCAGGGATGTAGCACCCCGGCAGCGGGGCAAAGAGCTGCTCCTCTAGGAAACCGCTTGGAATGTGGGATATGGCCAAGGTTGGGGGGGAAATAAGACGACGTGCTGCTCACATTAGTTGTGCGCAATGGGCAGGAAAACACCAAGCACCAGGACCGGGTCCTCCTTTTTTGKGGGGGAGGAGGGGGTTGATAAAGGCAGTAGCATGGAGAAAATCCAAGCATCCTACCCGCTCGGGAAATGCTGCCGGAGGATTGGGCGAGGGAAGGACCTGGGGGCTGGTACCTGCAGTCACAGCTGATGCCTGGATTTCAGACCATGGGAGCGGGCAGGGCAAACTTTCCTTTAGCAACTTTCTCTAAAAAACAAAAAAAAAAAAAAAAAGAGAGAGAGAAAAGGCAAAATAAAACAAAACTCTGGGTGGGACAAAAGGGAGATATTTATTACCCTGAGGATGAAGAAATCATAAGACATCTGTTATATTTACTGCTTTTAATTCGCCTTGTTGTACAAACTCCACCTCTCGCTGTGCAGTTTCTGGAGGGACGAGTTCATAGCGAGTGATGCTGAGGAGATGAGAGAGATTCCTGGAGGAGAGATTTACATTGCCTATCATCTTATCGCCCGTCTGTCCCTCTTGCTTTGCTTTTGCTTTTGCTTTTTTTTTTTTTTTCCCCCCTCTGTGCAGCAAAAGAGATGATTAAAGAGCTGGGGATTTAATTGCAGCCAGGTATGCCTAGGGGAAAAACCCACTTGGGGAAAGGGCCTGACAACAACAAACAGAAAGTTCTCCAGTTTCCTCGCTTTGAAGGATTTAAATCCGGGGAGGAGAGGTGCGGGGGGAGAAAGAGGGCGCTTAGGCTGGCGTTTGCAAAACACGCTCCACTCTCCCTGCTTGGGCAAAGCTCAGCACTTGGGGCCTTGCCACGCTCGCCTGCCAGTCCTGACACCCTCGCATGGATCCACAAGACCTGAGA
This sequence comes from Nothoprocta perdicaria, assembly GCF_003342845.1. Classification (NCBI taxonomy): domain Eukaryota; kingdom Metazoa; phylum Chordata; class Aves; order Tinamiformes; family Tinamidae; genus Nothoprocta; species Nothoprocta perdicaria. Next base: position 1,363,895 of record NW_020455049.1, read on the forward strand.
TGCTTCTCCAGGGCGCTCCGGCACCACTAGTTTGGTAGTAAAAGTCTTTCCCGCCCCACAGAGTGCTGCAGGTTTTTCCACTGCCTTAAGCCGGTTGGTTTTGGTTGCCCCTTGGGGTCCTGCTGTCCCCATGGCCTGTCCCCTGTAGCAGCCAGCTGGGCGCTGAGCTTGGGAACTGGCAGCAACTCAACGGGGAGACGCGGGTCCGGCGCGTGGGCGGCTGCCGCTGCTGTGACTCACGCGGTCTGCAGCGCTGGGGCCCCGCATCTCCTGCACCCGCTCAGCTGCCTTATCTGCAGGGCTGCCTGGGCGCCCGTCACGGCAGGATGCTCCTCAGCTCCGCCCGGGTTTAGGCCAGGGAGCGCGGAAGGGCCTGTGGAAACAACCTGGTGGTGCGAGGACCACAGACGAGCATGGGCAACCAATGGGCAATCTAGGAACATGGCCGAAAGAAATGTGTTCGTGGGCTTTTCTGAGCTGATGGGAGCAGTGCCAGTGATGGATTCCCGGAGTGATCCAGTGGAACAAATCACCGGCAAGGAGGGAACAAGCAGGCAAGGGAGCAGAGCTGCTGCCATCGCTCTGTGCTCTCCGGCAGCCTTATTTGCCTCTAAAGCAGCAGGAAGGGAGAAGACGGGAGCGTTTTTGCCTGCTCCATGCGTACAAGGCCACRGGCAGTCCGCACTATTTCCCTTGCAAACCATTTCCTTGCCCCGGGCGGGCGCATCCGCAGGCAGGCGCGGGCTCCCTCTGCGCACTGCACCACAGCGAGAGGAGCACAGGGAAGCCCATGAAGCCCAGGAGGGGCAAACCTTGAGGAGGACACTCCACCATCAACCCTCATACATAGGCGTTCATCCCCAGCTCGCTAGACTTTCTTTTCCTCCCCTCCTGTTGAACTCTTTCTAGGGATTCTGTGAGATAATCTGTGACTCAAGARGAGCTAATCTCTCCTCATGTACTTTCAGGTGGACATTCTAAGCAGAAACAAGTCCCTAGCTCCCAGAGACTGGGAACGTTGTCCAGGGCCTCACATTCAAGGTGGTTGGTTCAATGGTGTCCAAAACCAAGCTGGTGGGCCTACCTACCTGCGACTTAGGCATGTGTAGGCAATGGCCTCGCCAGATGAGGTGTAAAATACTCAGTGGAGAGGCTAAACATGCAGAGTCCACAGTTGGGAAAAAGCGAAGAGCACTGCTTGGCCTAGCGGTAAAACAAGGGCTTGGGTGGTGCTTGCTCTTGGGAAGAGCCAAGATGGGCCGCTCGTCCCAAAGCCAGCCTTTGAGTGGGTCTTAGGCTGTGTGTTGCAGCAGGATGCTGCTGCCGAAAGGTCACCAAAGGTCCTGTCTGCCCCTAGTCCTGCCCACAGGAGCTGTGCGGCCACCTTCTCTCCCATGTTTGGGTGCTCACATGTGTTGGCTGGGACCTTGTCATCCAACCCWGTCCCACGGGTAGCCAGATGAGCCATGCGTGGGGCACAGCCGGTGATCCATGCYGATGACTAACGGGAGGGCAGGGACAGGGCTGTGCCGGCACGGTGCATCCCGACTAACGAGGCGGCTCAAGTCTGGGCACATTGGGAAGCCTTTCCTCCTGTGTGGTGGCTCGGGCGCTGAGCCAGAGTCCCGCTCGTGCCGCGCCGGGCCAGGTTGCACTGAGGCTGCCCGGCCTCATGCTGCCGGTCACACGGGAGATAGGGGGGGCTCACAAGAAGCCGGTGACAACGCCTGGCTTGAGGAGCACTCCATGTAGGCTTCGCTTTGGGATTAATGCAGTGATGTACCATTGTTGCCATCCTAGAGCCGCTCACCACGTTTCTGCTTCAGCAGAGCCCCATCTGGAGCACAGCTGCTCTGCAAAACGCCGTGGTTTTTCTGCCCTGGAGTCACTCCTTTGACTCAGAGAGTGTTTTAGATTAAACCCACCCTTTCAAAGCAAGCAAAACTTGGGCGATCCCTGTCTGTACCTCCCCTTTAACCCATTTCACTGGGCAGCACCTACCTGGTGGGCACAGGATGCTACTGAAAAAGAATAAAGAAAAAAAGAGGGGCGTCTGAACAAGCAGAATAATTCCCAGTGCTTATATTTTTTTTTCTCCCCTTCCCTCTCCCCAGCTTTTGTTTAAAATCTGGAGATGCAGTTGCCTGTCCCTTGTGACTGTGCCTACTGCTGGGGCACAAGATTTAGCTCTTGCACTCATTTCCTGTTAAAAAACAATGAACCACCCAATTTGTGTATGTATAGTTTAAAATAAGGGCAGGAAAAGTTGGAAGAGAGGAGGCATTTTGCTCCCCTGTGTACAAGAGGACCATTTTCCTTTTGAAGAACTTGCCAAAACCGAAGAATTTAAAGTAATATTCATTGTATTCTGAAAAAAAAATGCATAGCACTGAAAAACTATTTTTTTCTATGAGTATCTTTTTCTTTAGGAAGCTTTGATCAGTGCTAACAACTGGGCAGCAACAGAAATTGTACCGGAATCGCCTCCACGGGGATTTGCCGTATGACCACACAGACTTAGAACACAGATCAGCACATCCAGCCTTGCAGATGTTTGCTGTGATAATAGAAGCACCTAAAAAAAAAAAGAAAGAAAGAAAGAAAAAGAAAAAAAGCAAGAAAATGAACAGCTTGTTTGCTGGGCGTACTTGCCGCGGGGTATCTCGGTGGCACAAATGGCACCTGCTGCCCTTCTTTCCYAGGTGGTGCAAGGCCTGATCCTGGGAAGACTCACAAGGCTCTGCACGGAGAAGACCCTGCTGCRGCTCAGCGTGCTCGTGTTCAGCGGCGTGGGCCTGGGCATGGTGAGGCTTGGCGTGACCCGCGCCGCGGGGAGGGACGCGGCACCGCGGGGACCTTGCGCAAACGCGGCCGCGCTCAGCGCAAGCGCTGCGGAGACGGAGCATGCGGATGCATGAGTAAGAGTGCAGGGGATTTAAAAGGAAAGAAACGAAGCAATAGTCCTGCACAGAAACTTGTAAATCTGTCCTGAGTCACTACATTTGCATGCAGAGCTTGCCTCTGTCTTGCCTAGCTACCGCGTTGCCGCAGTTGCCTTCAGCATCCTTCCTCCGGGAGCCAAAGCTGTGCTGCTGTGGGGCAGCAGAGGCCARAGCTTGGTCCCTGGGGCCTGTCTGCAGAGTGGTCTGGGAAGGAGCAAAGGGGACAACTTTGTTCCGTAGTTTCAGGCTGAGCAATGCTACCCACTGCTGTTGGTGCTGACGAGGGGCTTGATGCTTCTCTGTGTTACACCAGCTGGAAACTCCTCCAAAAGCAGCGCAGATGAGATGAAGGACGGGCACATGAACCAGTTAGGGGTGGGATTTAAGGAGAGTGAGGTGCATTTTTCTCCAAGAAGATCCTGGTACTGGTGCAGAGAAGTCACAAGCTCCCTCAGGAACCAGGCTGGCTTGAGCCACTGGGAGGAAAGGAAGTGGCTGCTGGAAGCTGGCAATAAGGCTGTGCCCGTGGGGCTGGGGACRTCCTGACAGTGCAGCTGGGACACAAGGGTCAGTAGTCACTTCCCACAGGAAGTATTCATAGGCAAAGGCAGCTGCTGTCCCATGCACCAGCGTGGCTGCGTTAAAAAGCGCTCTGTTCTGGCGGCTGCCAAGAAAACATCCGCTCCTGTGGTGGTTTTCCCATAAAGAAGGCCTGCAACRGGATGAGTCCTGCTGTCTTGGTGGGACACTTGCTCCTCCGGTTGCTTCTGCAGCACTTTTTAATCAGAAGTGCCTGGTCTTTAACCAAAACCTAAGCAAAGAGCCCGTCTGAGGGCAGAAACTCGGCTGTGCACAAGTCCAGAGGGGATTTGCATGTAGTTTGGGCTACATCCTCAGCATTTCCAAGTGACTTGTTAGCTGTGTCTCTGGGCTCCTCCACTTCTGTAGCCAAGAGGCACAGGCCAGATATTACAGAGACAGCTCCAGTGAACAAAACTTCTGGCTTAACCAGCAGCAGAAGGGTTTTTCTGGCCACAATAACACACCTCAAGACTAAGGCGAGGATGAGAGACTGCCAAGGAAGGGAGGATTTCCTTTCCATGCCCCGGAGGGCTCTCGTTGTTTGACCAGCAGGGCTGGTGGAGGAGCTCGGAGTGGCCCTAGGGATTCCCACCGCTCCGTGGCAGCTGCAGGGAGGTCCCCACTAAGAACCCGTGCGCTCCCCGAGCCATTCCCTCCCKGATTTTGCTCGCTAATGTGCGCTCCCGGTCAGGGCACCCGCTGCAGGTGGCTGGATGCAGGGACTTCATTCACGAGCAGGCAGGCAGACGGGATCAGAAATCCCAGCAGCGCTGCATTACATAACACAGCCTACTCGCTTCTGCTGCAGTTTTAATTATTTATGCTAATGAGCTGAAATGCCTTCTCTRGGCTGTTTTGCTTAAGCACTGGAGGCTTCCTGAAGTGCACAGTGCCACATGCTTTAAGTAAYGTGTGTTGGGCCGGGAGGAAGGGGGCCCCCATAATGATGCTACATTGGCTAGCGTGTCCTCAGCTGGGCCAGGGTGGGTGCGGGGCTGCTCTCTGTCACCTCGCAGGTGACCCGCAGCATGTGCTGTCCTGTTGCCTAGGCCCTGATGAGGAACGTGGTGCATTACTGCCTCATCTCTGTGCCGCTGGTGTTCGCCTTCAGCACGCTGGCCACCATCACRGACGCCATCCTCACCAAGGCCGTCCCCGCTTCCGACACCGGTAAGGCTCCGGAGGGACATCAGACTGGGCTTGGTCTGCTGGTCCCATACCAGCTTGCACCCACTGGCAGTCACCCAAGGTGCTCAGCAGGGTCAGAGCTGGGACCTGGCACATTGTGGCACAGTTTCCGGCAGCAGACTCTGTGTGCCCACATGGAATGGTTCGGGGCACGGGGATTACACTTCACTTSCTCCCACATTTTAGTTCAGAAACATGAGACCGGGGGTCTGGAGGGTGCCTGAGCCGCTAGCTGGAGGTGGAGGCACCTGCCCGGCTGGACACTGGTGCTGCTGCTGTGTGGCACCTGAAGCAGCCGGTTCCCTGAAGCACAAAGGGCCCCTGTGTCACGAGCAGAGCTCTCCGAAGCACCTGCGGTTCCCGCCTGGGGCCGGGCGCTGGGCTGGGCTGAGCCCTGCCGTGTCCCTGGCGAGCAGGCCTGCCAGGAGGCTGTGCCGCGGCTAGATAGAGTATCGGCCCCAGAGTCCTATTTCAAAGYTGCCTTTCTGGCGCGGCAGCGGTGACTAAGAGAGGATATTCATTCATGCCACTTTACTCAAGGCGTCTCGCCYGGGTGCGCTGCGTCGCCCTTGGGAAACATCCGCTGCTCCCTGCCCATGCTGAGGGCTCTGGGGCCACCCGCTGAGCTTGCTGTGGGCGCCCACCCGGGATGGCCCCGAGGACCCCAAGGTGTTTGTTGAGCCTGAATGTGGAGAGAGCACGAGGAGCGAGGGGTACACAGCGAGCCCCCCCCAGCCCGATGCCCGGCTGCCAGGGCTCAGCCCCGCATGCCTGATGCAGCCGCCGCGTGTGGGCGTCGCGCGCAGCAAGGCGGCCATTAACCGCCTCCTGCCCATTGTCGGCCGCGCGCGGCGCCACCTGCGCCTCGGCCTCCACACGGGCCCCAAGCCGGCCCCCCGTGTGCACCCATGTCCCGCAGGAGCCGCGGGCTCAGCCTGRGGACAGACCCTCACTGTACGCCCTGCTAAGAGGCCACCAGTTGGTGCGCGGCGCCTCGGAGAAGGGCGCGGGGACAAAGGGCTCAGGGCCTCGGCGGCACAGCGGGCGCGTGTGGCCGGTGCACATGCGAGCAGCTCGCTGCGGGCCGCGGCACACATGGCCCAGCGGCAGCCGTGCCACACAGCTGAGCCTCACCACTAGCTYAGACCCAACTGAAGCCCTTAGGGAAGAGATCGTTTTGGTTTTCAGAAACGTGATCGCAAAGGGAGAGCCCKGCTGATAGAGTGGCTGTTTGCTCCTAAATTAACAAAAAAGGGGGCGGGGGGGAGACAAGTAATAATAAAAAAAGGTGCCTCCGCAGTGGTAGGAGCCAGCCTGGCAAAGGCAGGTAGCAATTAGCCTAATTCAGCTCCCYGGAGGGAGGCGGGTAATGGCAGCCCCTACCCAGAGAGCTGGGAGGCTGTGGGTGGGTTCCCATGGGCAGGGTCTCGGGCTGCCCTCGCTTGGGCGCTGTGGCTCTGCCAGGGCGAGGAGCGCCYGCCCCGGCTGCGCCCGCCCCGGCTGCTGCCACCGCTGCCGCCTCCACACGGGCTGCGCCGGCCCTGCCGCCCCCATCCTCCCAGCGGGCCCCACGTGGAGGCCCCAGCCCATGACCGCATCAATTATAACAAAAGAAAAGAAAGAGATGGTAAAAATGGGTGGGGGAAAACCTTCCTGAGCAGAGCTCAGGCTCACAGTGCTGTTCAAATCACACCGTCCCTCCTCATTGCAAGGGAGGTATCTCAAGGGGGGGTTAGTCTCTACCTGCAGTTCTATTTATTTATCCATATGGAAGCKAGTTCCGCTAGCACCAGCAGCGCGCTGAGGGCCAAGCAGCGCCCTTTGCGCTCTCCTTGCAGCTCTTAGATGCTCTCCTCTGCTCTCCTGCCAGGCACCGTGCTGGGGCTCTGCGCCTCAGTGCAGCCCCTGACCCGCACCGTGGGGCCGGCCATCGGCGGCCTCATGTACAAGCACTTTGGCGTCTCCTCCTTCGGCTGCTTGCAGCTCAGCGTCAACGTGGGCTTGCTCATCTACCTCCTCAGGAGCAACATCCCGCTGGGCGAGAGAAAAGACCTCTGACGTGGCTGCAGGAAAGCCGTATTTTTTTCCCCCCACAGAAATAATTCTTCTGGTAATTTCCTCTTGCTTCCRCACACCTGGAATAAACCGTTTTCAACGGCACTTTGCATGTCTTGAGCATCTGTGGCTAGAGGCCAGTTGGCGGATGGGGAAGATTAAAAATTAAATTAATTAAAAATTGAAGTGTCCGCTTTGCCCAAGCGCCTCTCCGGGCGGCAGCCGGCGGTGGCCACCAGACCAGGGCGACAGAGCTGCCGGCCCCACTGCTCGCACAGCGCCGCAGCTGCCGCCAGGCCACATTCCCCCGGAGCCAGGGGATTAGCGTCCAGCGCCGCGGCTCCGCTCGGGTCTTTCTTTTTCCAGTAACACCAAGCAAATTGGGGGGAGCAAAGCCACACTTGCTCTGTTAAAGGAGCACAGGCAATGTTTTATTCTTGCTGTTGTGGAATAGAGGCTAAAAACTCCCCAAAACATCATGGGCAAGGGGCCCCCACTCAGCGCACTGCAGTGCGCAGCCATCACGCTCACTTCCCCCCACTCTTCCCCCCCCATACTCCCCATTTGCTCGTTCTACAAGCTGCTCGTCACTATATAAACTATAAAAACAATTTCCTCGGTGGCTGTTGAGTCTTCTGGCACTGATAGYGAGGGTTGAGGAAAAGAAATCAGTCAATTGCTAAGTTGAAGCTATAGACTTCATGGAGTTCCTCAAGGAGCGAGCCGCGTCTCCAAGCTCTTGGTCGTGGCACGGCCAGCAAAAGCCTGTCTCGCTTTTCCCCAGTTATCCTGGTGCAGTTTAACCAGCCCTCGAAGYCATAGAGCAGCAGCAGGATGGTAAAGACAGCAACTTAGCTTCCCGCATTGCGGCGTGCAGGCAGCCCTTTTGGCTTCACCCCTGGATCRGGCTGAAGCGACCAAGCCGCCTTGCTGCCCTACTGTAACATAACAGAGAGCAACAGAGAGGCCAGGACACGGGTTGTTAGAAGACGGGCGCATTTGATCAGTGCTGGCAAATCCTGCACTTCCCTTCGGCACCGCAGTGACTAAGCAGCCATTACCAGAGCACACACGAGAGCGCTTCCCAACGAACACGTGTCCCAGCAGCCTTGGACGCTTCCAGCGCCGCGTGGGGCCGACTCCAGGCTCCCTCATGCACACACGGACCATGGAGGCTCCCCCTTCTGCCCCCAGAGCCCCCAGTGTGGACTCACATCGAGCCCYGCGCCGGCAGCCGCACGAGTTACTGCACCACCAAGCGTATTGATAAAAAGGGAACATTTCAAGTAATTTATTTGGAATGGACATATTAATGTAAAAGCAATATTAAGACTAACAACAGCTGAAAGACATTCATCAAAATAAATACAAATATAGATACTGCAAATAACTTAAAATCGTTCGTAACACCACCAGTCAGTGTTGAATCTTCCTTGCATCTCATAAATAGGAGATAATTGCCGGCAAAGCCGCGCCACCCTGAACACGTGGGCGCTTCTCTGCAAGTCCTTTCGAAAGTCTTTGGTTTCATGTTTTTTTTTTTTTTCTTTCTTTTTTTATTTTTTAATGCATCTTGGGCAAAGCGCGGGGCTCTTTGCTCAGCAGCCTCAACCAGGCTCGACGAAAAACCAAGCCGCTTCCAGCTTCCGTCTCCGCTTTCCTTCATTGGTACCCTGTTCCATTTCAGTCCAAGACACTTGATCTGGTTATCAGCCAGCGGTATGCTCTAAAGGCAGCAAAATATAATAATAATTACAATTAATAAACAAAGCAAGTTAAGCAGACAGGACAGCAGGGAACAAAACTGGGCCTTTAAAGGGAGAGTAAGAGGCCAGCATTTATTTTTCCAGCTGGCGCCTTTATAGGGAATTCTCCAAGCAAATCAGTGCTCAGTGGTATTTCCTTCCCCACCCCCAGCAACTCGTAGCCTAAATCTGCAGCCCATACAGGGATCAGTCCCAACAGGGCCCCCCAAGCTGGGACCGTGGGTGGCRAGACGGAGCTGGCAGAGCCGGAGCCGGCAGAACCACCAATATCGCCATCTCCCACGGAAAAAAAGGCAAAAAAAAAGGTGTAAAAATAGTATAGATAGATTTTTTTTTTCTTTTAATAATAATGATGATAAAAGAAAAAGAAGCAAGGGGGAATAGAGGGAGGAGGGAAGGTGGCCGGGGCTCTCACCGTGTGCCGGGCGCGCGCRGGGGCTCAGGGCGCCCGCGCCAGYCGCCGCTCCTGGGTGCCCGCCGCCTGCTCCAGCTCCTGGCGGCTCTTGAAGTCCTGGATGGCGCGTTTGTTCTGGAAGTCGATGAGGGCCATGGTGATGGAGGCGTTCCAGCAGCTCTGGTCCGGGCACCGAAAGTCWATCTCCTTGCGGTCCTTGGTGACGATGGTGAAGTAGATGTACTTGCCCGTGCGCTCCACGCAGTCCACCTTGAGGATGGAGCCGAAGCCCAGCTCCTTGCCCTTGGCGCGCTTGCTGTGCCCGTCGGGGAAGAGGCTCAGGCTGTCCTTGGTGAGCACCACCAGCTTCTTCTTCCACAGCTGGAAGAGGCTGTCGCTGCGCTTCTCCAGCTCGCCCTCGCGGATCACCTCGGCCTGCATCTTCATCCTCGCCGGCGACAGCGACAGCGACAACGGCGGCTCCGGATGCCGGCGGTGGCGGCGGCTGCTGCGGCGGCTCGGGCGGCACTGGGCGAGCCCGGCCGCGCCGCCCGCGATTTATCGCAATGAATCAGCGCCTTCCGGCGCCTCCCCCGCGCGCCGCCCCGCCCCGAGCCCGCGGCGGGGCCGCCCCGCG
>NW_020455049.1:1374348-1402875 GCF_003342845.1 Nothoprocta perdicaria
GCAAGTCCATAGCAGTAAAAGGAACATCTGGAGGGAGGGAAGGGCCTTGTGCTGCGGGACTTGGCATGTTTGCACACACCTTGCTTCAAAAGGACCGTTAAAAGAAAACAGAAAAGAAAAAAGGAATAAAAAAGGAAGGAAAGTGGTGCTGCTCTGCCTGCAGCTCGCACCCGTGGGCGCGGGGTCAGCAGCGCTGAGGCATCCGCCCTTGCTTTTATCTGGGTGCTTCTCGCACACGTGTAGCCATCATTAAAGACAGGGAACTCAGCGCCTCGCCCACCAGGCCCTGTCATCCCCTCGACTTCCTGGCAGCCAAGATGGAAAAACGCATGGGAAAAATTACGCTGTTGGGGTAGAGCCTGGTGTGTGCGCAGGGGCTGCRCCCTGGGCGGTTGCTGGCGAGGGGCTCACCCCACGGAGCCCCGATYCCCTTGCGTGTCCGTCAGGAGCCCCCCGCCATGGCCACCAGCATGGCCACCACCACCGTCGACGCGCGGCCCTCCCTGCCGCGGTGCTGAGCCCAGGCCATCGCTGCTCTTTTTGGTGTCATTATCGCACATTCCTTGCACTTAAATGTGACATGTGCAGAGGGCTGCGGAGCTGGCRCCCCTCAGAACAGTGGGCACTGGCGCTGGGGAACATCTGGGCACAAGCCCTGCTGCCCCCAGGGCGCGGAGTAAGCGGGGAAGGTGACAAGAGGCCAATGGGTGATGAAGCTGCTTGCTGGCTGAATCACAAGGTGGGGAAGGGAAAGGGCAGTTCTGAGGAACCCGGGGTGTGGGTTCCTCCCTGAGCATGGAGGAAAGGAAAGGAGCTTCGGCCCTGGTACCTGGCACCTCTCCAGACGGGCAGCCCGGCCCCCCAGCACTGGTACYAAGGCTGGACCCCCACCCTTTCCCCGGCCCTGGGGCCGCGGCACCCTGGCAAACCCAAAGCCGAGCAGGATAACGTCCTTGGCGAGCGGCCCTGATGACTAAGTGGCTCTCGAAGCTTTAGTGGGGCAAAAGCCGGCGTCACGGAGCCAGGTGGATTTCCCAGCGCCACGGCGGAGTGTGGAGGAGCTGCCAAGGGGCACATGCTTGTACACACAGGAGCTTTAGTTTGACTATTCTTATTTATTGTCACCAGCCAGGCTTGGACGGGGGGGCCAGGGCCGGCGTTGCGGGGCCCTCGGCCGGCGCCGGGCGCCAGCCACCCCCACAGCTCTGTTTGCSGAGCAGGTGAATCAGGGATTTCACGGAAGGGCCTCGCAATCGCCGCCCTGCATTTTTTCCCTTTATTTAATTATTTTTTGTATCCCTCGCTGTTTCATTAGGGTGAATCACGCCCGTGAGGCCGACACTGTTGTGCCCGTTCCCAGGGCGACGCGCGTGGCGGCCACGCGGCTCCAGCCACTGCCRGGCGCCTCAGCGCAGGCCGCGGCCTGAGGGGCAGCGTGGGGAGCGTCCCAGCTGCCTCCGTCCCATGGGGCCCGGCCCCATGGCCTCCGTGGGGCCGGGCCTCCCACCAGGGCAGCCCCGAAGCCCTGGCTGAGGCAGCGGTGCCRCTGCCAAGGAGGGTTTGGCCGCTCCCCGGCGGGAGGAAGTCGTAAAGTGATTACACGTTTCTCTGGAGCGCGGGGAGGGGGAAGGAAAAATGCCAGCCCCAACGCACGGGATCAACCAGAGGCCAAAGTCCCAGGATTTGATCGTGTGGAGCAATAAAATCCGGGCTGGGAGTGGCCATGTGTAGTAATGAGCAGGATTATACTTTTCTCTTTCTTTTTCATTTCTTTCCTTTTCCTTTTCCTTTTCCTTTTTCTTTTCCCTTTTCCTAGAGATTAAGTCACTATCGGAAGCAGGAAACAGCGCTGGCTGTTCTGCCAGGGAGCTATCCCAGCAGAAATCCGGCAGAAATAAGCTCAGGGACACGGCGGGGTGAACACCCCGGGCCATGCTGTGCCGTGACRGCCACCACGGCTTCCCAAGGGTGAGCATGGCCAGGATGGCTTCCCGCTGCCATGGCACACATGCCTAAACCTGAGATGAGGGTGACACGCACCATACATCCATACACATATATAGACCCCTGTGCTGTGCGCGGTGGCTCTACCGGTGCGTTTAACCGCAAACTGGGAAAGGGCAGCAGGGAAGGACACGGCTCTTCCTCCCCAAATGCCCTACACGGCTCTGGGGTTTCACAGCGTCCTCCCCACGCAAATCCRTCTGTCCCGGCGCTTCCTCCACCGGCCGCCCCGCGCCTCGCACAGGACACACGTTCCGCTTCGGGGGGCTCTTATTCCGTATCTGTTCTGTTCTCTTTTACTATTTGACGTCGTTTCCCTTTCAGGCGCTTGCTCCCCCCGCCAGCTCACCGGGCTGGCAGCAGGGCCGGTTGGCCGGGACAGGCCGGGGCGGCTGCRCGTGGCCGGCGGCACTGCCGGCGGCGCGGCCGGCAGCACCGGCGCAGCCGGTTCCCCGGCGAGCGCCGTGGGAAGGCACGAACCTCCCCGCCGGGTGCCAGCACGCGGGGAGCGGGGCCGGTTCCCCCGCCACCCCCCGCTCCGCACCACCTTTAATTAAAAATTGAAATCGGGTAATTGCCTCTTCATTAAAGGCAATTAAAGCCCGGCTGACGAGGGCGGCAGGGAGGGAGGGAGGAGGCGGCGCGTTTTGCAACCCGCAGCGGCGCTGGGAGCGCGCGCTGCCCTGCCACCGTGGCGGCCCTCGGCTCTCGGCCTCCATCCAGCGCCTTCATCGCGCGCCCGCTTGGAACCCGGCTCCCGCTCGCGGCGCCCGGGGGCCTCTCGCACCCAGCGCCCGCGGCCGCCCCGCGGGAACCCGGCACTGTGGGAACGGGACAGCCTTCCTTCTCCTCCTCCTCCTCCTCCTCATTTGCCAAGGCCCAGGCCAGCARCGCTTGCCTAAAACCAGTCTCACCTCAGCTGTGCTTATTAAAATATATAGATACATATATATATATATAAATAATATARRTATAATAACAGTCCAGGGTGATCTTTCCCCAAAGTTGGCCTTTTTGATCTTTCCGTGGGCCAAGCAGCAACGCACCCTATATATATCTTAGATGGAAAGCACATAATTTGTTTTCCCCATCTTCTTTTCTTTTTTTTTTTTTTTTGAAGTAGTGAGAGATTAAAAAGCTTAGGGGAACGTCGGCAGCGGTTACATCTTAATTGCTTTTTTCTCTGCATCAAAACGCCTGAACTCTTCACTCGTGTGCCTGAGCGCCGCCTGACCTCCGAGCGAGCGAGCTGCTGCTGCTGACAAGTCACAGCCCATCTCCCTCTCCAGGGCCAAGCGCCTTCCCCATCCAGGCCACTGAACTGACAAGAAATAATCGTCTCCCGGCCCCCATTTGGGCTATAATGCTGCCTTTCARCATTAAACAGCACCTGGTGTGCCTGGACTAGGCCTTGCTCCCTCTTTTCCAAGCACACGGAGCCTGGGAGCACCGAGTGTCCAGCAGGATGCACGGTTTGCATGATGTGCTGCTTACACCATTCCAAGGGCAAGTTCATGAGGTTACACGCTAGCCCAGCGTAACTCGGGGCAGTTGGAGCTCGTCTTGTGTCTTCTGCATCACTAAGTCTGCAAGGAAGCAGTGACTTCCCCTGCACAGAACAAGTCCGGCCTCTTGGTAAATGCCCTTCTGGAGCTTGAGCCTCTCGGAGGCTTCCCAGGGCTGAAGGGACTTCCAGAGGCCTCACTCATTTGAGGAACTCCCATCCCATAAAGGAAGCACTTAATTGAGAATGAATCTACTAAGGCTCGCCTTTATTTTAGAACAGGAAAAGCTTGTTTAATAAGGAGAGCGGAAACTTGCAGAGACATTTAATTTCTTCTAGCTACTAGAAATTTTAAGCAGCCGGTAGCAAAAAAAAAAAAAAACCCAAGCAACTGAACTTAAGGAAATTAGGCTGAGAGGCCACACTCAGAGTTACCCCAAACAGCCTGGCCAGCCCACAGCCACAGCCAAATCGTGCAGCAGGACCAGCCAGTGCCCTTGCAGAACGCAAGGGTAACGTCCCCAGGAGCTATGTCAGTTTTTCAGTCCTCCTTCACCCCTTGTAAAACCTCCAGCCTTAACTCTCTGGAGAGCCCAGCGGTTTATCCGGCACAGGGCAGGGCCTTCAGCGAGCACTGGGATGGAGACTTGGTCCTTTTCCACTGCACCCTATTCCACACGGATCCCCCGAATGCCGCGTTTTGCCCACGCACATCTGCACTCACCAGCCAGCCCGGCTTCGACCGCAGGTTCCTGCTCGAGGCTGCTAGACCAGCTCAAGTACCTGTTACTTTCTTTTCTCATAAACACTTRCAGAGTCTATAAATAATCACTTGAAAATGGAGAAGTTTTCAACATTCATCTTTGCAATTATCAGCTACATCTGTAATTGCAAGGGAAGGACTGGGGCTCAACAAGATCTGCTTTCTATGAGGCTGCGTGTCCCAGCAGTAACTCCACTTTTCCCAAACCCCGCTGAGCTTTCCCATTACTTTCCCCAGGACAAACACCCAGCTCATCAGCCTAATCACCCCGGCATCGCGCTTGCTCTCGCTGCATCCTGGCACATTAAGCTCTCCCTGTTCTGGAATTTCCCGTTTTCTCAAAACTCCAGGTAGCCGTTTGGGATTCATGCACATAAATTACTTCAGTGCGCTCATTTGCAGATGTTTATCTCTGCATGATTGCATTCCCACTTAACCACGCAGAAAGTACAGGGGAAGTTTAGCATTCAGTTGCTTTTGATGCAGAAACTACTGGCCCAATACGTCTCTGTGATGCGCCTGCCACCCCTCACCAGGCATTTCTGTCACCCTACAAGCTCATGTGCTACATGAGGGCTGTCAGCTACACCTTTCCACCACTGCTGGAACAGCCGCYGCCTTCCCCTAGCGCGAGGACACACACTTCAGGGTGACTTTGCTGATAAAGACCCATCCTCTTGCCCCCGAGCCTCCCAGATGTTCCACAGCACTCTTAGAGACAGCAGTCAACACCTGGCTGCAAAAGCTTCTCTTAGATGCAGTTCGCCACCTCCAAGAGCAAGGCAGCAGTGTGTGTTCCTGCCCTAACACGCCAYGAGCCCCTAGGTTTAGTCTGTGCTCCTCTGTCATCGAGCACAAGGATTTATGAAGGCCCTGCAGCCTTGAATGACGTACCTCAAAACCCCCCAAAAAGTCCTACAAAGCATTCCAGGGCACTAGACCTTAAAAAGCCTGTTTACTTGCAAATGGAGCAAGTTTGTTCTGCTCTACATCAATGAGCTGCACGCTGCTTTTCTTTGCGTTTTGACAACAAAGGAAACTCGGGGCATGCTGGTGCAGGAGCCCTGTGGTTAAGCCACACAGCTGGCAGGCCTCCTGTTGCAAACTCCACCGTTGACTAATGGAAGTCAAGGGGATAGGCACTTGCCCTGGGAAGCAGCATGGACCAGACAGCCACCACCATTCATGTTTCACAACTTTAATAGAATATTCTATCTATTCTGTACAAATTGAAAACACTGTATTAAGTTACAAATGTGTAAGGTAAGGCTGGAGCACTCTACATGCCTGGTCACAGTGTTGATACAGCTGCTATTCAACTGCTGCCCGAGGTTGGCAATGGATGCGGAGACTAGAAACGTGTACCTGAAGTGCCTCACAAGGACAAGAAGGTAGTTCTGAAGACTTCAGAGCTTTAAAAACAAAAATTGTGGAAGGGAATAATTCCAGTGTTGCAAATAAGACACCAAAACTTCAGATTTATTGAGCTGAATTTTGTTAAATTTGTGTTCATAGTGAAAGGTCYTTCCATGCTGGACACTAAGCAATAAGACTACTGGAAATTTTCTGGTTCTTTGGCTGCAACCCACTTCCATCAACAGCAACAGTTTGGCCTTTAGATTTTGATCTTCATCCAGAAGAGATGTCATTTTGATGCAAGTTCAATTCTTCTGTCTAGACTACTACATTGAGACCAAGTCAAATTTGTGTTTTACAAGTACCCATATTTTATGCAAAACAGGAAGAATATTTTCAAGTATATTAAAAACTATTAAAAAGCACTAATTCTGTCAAAGTACTTACAAACATGAATAAATAAATAGAAAGATGAACAACTAAGTCTCAAATATGACACCCCCTTCAGTGAAGTAAAGTTTACTTCAATTCAATTGGTTTTACTGAGATAATAAATATGACATTTAAAGCTGCTCAAGCACTAGTTGAATTTGTAGGTTGCAAGAACATTAAAAAAGGAGGGGGGAACTAGCAAAAAAAGTCATATTGCTCTATCTGTTTCAGCTACCATACATGTAGTAATCCATTTACTTTAGCTTCTCGGCACATGTGCTATTCCACAATTGTCAATGTTGAACAAGAAAATGGATAATCTTCACTTGGTAGTCTGGACTATTTCCCCTACACACAGGGCACAAGGCTCTAAAGGCCTACTGACATACTTAGCTACAGTGTACCAACGGCTGTAGAGTGTGCTTTATTTAAACCTCATGTTTCCCAAATGCATTGAAGTTGCCACTGTACATGTTAAGCAAAAAAGAAGAGTTAGTGAAAATCATGCATTTTTAAAACAAATTAATTTTAAGCATTGTTAATAAGATTGTGCTGCAGCGATGGAATATCCTGAACTGCAGGCCAGGTATCCAAATATTTGTTACAAGTTGTTCAAATATCACTTTGAAGTGGTATTTCCTTATTACTGTTGTTTGCATTCAGCAGGTTGGCTGGAATCTTTCTGTTTAAAAGGAAAAAGAGGACAGAAGAAAAAAAAACACCGGTTAAAAATCGAAGTGACAGACAGCAAGGCAAGTCAATAAACAAGAGAGCTTAACTATGCTGTTAAACTAGCCAAAGATACAACTATCCCATTCAAGGAGACAAAAAAAGCTACTTGTATACTCGGATCTAACTACAAATGTCTGAACTGCAGTCATTTTTTTTTCCAATTGCTTAATACTTCATTAAAAAAATAAAATAAAAAATCAYCTATATCTACATTCTCTATCAAGACAAGGCAAGGCTCAAGATAGGCCAACAAACCACCTTCTACTCCCCTCAATTAAAAGCTCAGACTGACTTCCAGCTCCTAATAAAACACTTTTGCAGTAA
The DNA here is from genome assembly GCF_003342845.1 of Nothoprocta perdicaria. NCBI lineage: Eukaryota > Metazoa > Chordata > Aves > Tinamiformes > Tinamidae > Nothoprocta > Nothoprocta perdicaria. The sequence continues at coordinate 1,381,464 of NW_020455049.1, forward strand.
GCTGTCACCTCCTCCTCAACTGAGAGGAGGGAGGAAGGCTGGGAGGCTGAGCTACTCATTTTGCAGCAAATTTAAGTCCTCGCTCAGAAGCCTTTCCCTGTAACTGCAGGTGACACAAATGTAATTAATGAGTTTGCTTCTTCTGTGTTCTGYATCACTAGCGGGTAACTAATTCAACAGCTTAACACCGGGCAAGAAGTCCCAGTGCTCATCCAAGTATGCAAAAGTAGAAAGACCTTCATTACAAAACAAAACAACCTTCCCTTTGGCAAAAGGAAGTGTATTTGGAAAACAGCTAACAACTTCAGGTTTTACCCTGCACCTCTTCTGTTGTAAAACAGGGTTCTTGGAAAGCAGAATAACTTATTCAATAATTTYCCCATTTGCTTCCCCCTCTACCCTAGTTATTGCAGTTTATTATAAATGAAGAATCCATTACAGAAAACTCCTCTATTCTAGTAGARGAGAAGCACTGCTAAACAACATGACACCCTGAATGCCACTGACCACCAAACCAAGTGTTTTTTGGCAATTACTCTAAACAAGAGCTATACAATTGTAAAAGCAACAAGCATTTAAGTGTTCACTACTCAACAAGTGACCAAGAGCTCAAACAAACCTAGCACTCCATCTACAGTAAAGCAGAAGAGGCCCAACTAAGCTTCCTTATCACAAAATTTGCTTTGATTACCCATGCTAAGACCAAACTATTTTTAAGTATTCCAAGTTTATTTTCATTTTTCCCTTCCTGACCTAGACTGCTTCAGGGTTACAGTGGTCGCTGTCATTCTCATGACAAGTCTGGGTTACAGGCAAATTCTTGCCTTTGCATAGATAGGCCAGAGGCTTTTCCAGCAATCTTCCCTGTGGTTTTCCTCCCCCAGGATATCTGGCTAACTCCAGCTTTGCAATGTCTCATCTGCTTGGCTTTCCACATCCACTGAAGTGAACTGGTTTTCACYGAGTTGGACCTAAATGCAGCAGGAATTCACTCTTGAATATAAGGATGTGCTTACAATAAAACAAAATTAAGATTCTCTCTAAAAAAAGAAATAGAAAAACACAACCAGAACAAAAAAAAAGAGTGATCTGACTGTCACCGCTAAGAGCTGTATGCTGTTCATTTGGATTAGATRCAAGCAAAAACCCCACAACCCTAACATTTCTCAAAATGTTTTTCAGAAACATGCACATCTCTTACTATTACTTAGTATTTCAACACAGAAATACAAGTACTCAACACTTCTCCTCCAACATATACTGAGTAAAAAGAACCATAATTACATAGAAAACTGTCTGAGCAACTTAAAAATCTATCACCTTCCTCCCTATTCATTGAGGATGCTTAATACTGTTGGCCACTGTAACTGTTCTGGTCAATGTTTTGCCAATCAACCAAAAGTCATGCTGCATTTTCTAGTAAAATTGTCTATTCTTGATACTTGCTTTTAGTTCTGCAAAGATTCACATCACTTTATTGCATGTAGATCCTTATCTAAATACAATGTCAAAGAGATTATTTTTAAAGATAAGTTCCTTACGCATCTTTCAGTGATAATGACTACTCTAACAAACATATTTTAAGAGACTCTCAAATAAAAATARTGGTAGTTCATTTTTTTTTAGCCTACAATTGAGGTCTATTTATCTGGGCCATACATACCACTTATTTAAGAGGACACAGGTAACAAGGCAATGCCTCTGACCTGAGTTCCAGTACAATCMGTATTTTTCTACCATTTCAGACACGCAGCACTAGCACTAAACTTCCTAACCATGGCTCTTAGGAGCAACGCTGCACTCAAGCTCTAAATTGCCTCCAATTACCTTCCAGCCCCACAGAGAGCATCCTGCTCTAATCCTAATCTAATCCTGAGATGTCAAAACTGCAGGTCAATGACTGTACATAGTTTTCTGCAACTTTTAACCACCTTATTAGGCACATGTAAGCTGGAAATCATCTCTGGCCTGCAATGTCTCCTGGAGGGTCAGAGAAGCAGGCAGCAAGCTGCATGACACATTACATCCATCCTCTGCACGKGAGGCCATTGGCTTGAGCCTGTTCTTCTTACAAGGCCTCCACGTTGACAGTCAGCAACTGCTACTGCAGTGGCCACATTTATCAGCCTCAGACAAACCTTGTGCTATTTACCGCCCCCATTCTAGCCAGATTTCTCATTATTTCTGCATTCTCCTAAACTCACTTCCCAGTAAAGTGTCAGACAGGGATAAAAGACACCTCTTCTTCTACCTCCCTCCAAAAAAAAAAAGACTCAGAGATGAGGAATCATATATCATATCTTAAATGAGTTTAGCATGAAACACATGCAGAGTTTGCTGTCACTACTACAGGACTGCTACCATAAAGAGAATATAGAAACCCTTTTCTCCTAAGGAGATCTTCTGTGGTGGTGATGAACAATGGTTTCATGTAAAAAGTGGCAGAATTTATTTTACTATTACTATTTTAAGTCTTTAATGGAAGTATTCCATACCATTTACTTATTATGCTATACAGAAAGGAGTTAATCATTCTGGATCTCTGACTCTGGTTTGAGAAGCCGTTCAAAATGGAGATACAAAAACTTAAGAAGCGAAACAAACCTACCCTGAAACTTAACTTTTTCATTTTGACAGCTTTCTTTTAGCAAAGCTTTGTCACATCATCTTACTCATTCTATCATTTGCTAAGGATCAAGAAAAAAGGCCTTTGGCTACTGTGGACTTCTTTTTTGTCCCTAGCATTTCATTACCTAGAAGCACAAGAGAAACCTGAGCTCACTAGCCTATACACAAGATGAGCTTGCTCAGAGATCAGCTGTCCTGTCAGCGACTCCATCAACTGTCTGGGGACCAGAAGACAGACACAAAACTTAATGAAGTCCCCCTAAAATTTGGAGGAACATAAGGCTAAATGGAACAGAAAAGCATGCTGGGAGTTATATTGATTTCTCTACACAAGTAGCTTCTATAGTTTAAACACAGAGCCCTCAGCTGCCCCTCATTTGATTGATTTGATGTCCTACAAGATAGAGGCTTAAGCCCAAAGTACTCATGTCATTTATCACAGCAATTCACTCCTTCCAAATTAGATCCCTGTTGCATCAAGTAAGAGCTGAAGAAAATGACTTTTTCTTCAGTGCCTAAGCAAATTAAGCAGGATATTCTTAGCTAATTTAAAGAACAAAACAGCCTTCACCTCCTTGCTTTTTCAAAGCTCTTTTCATAAAGCTTCTGTTACACAAGGATCCCATCTGTGTAGGCAGCCTTGCAGGCACAGGTCGCCCTGCAAGCTCCTTGGGACACTATACTTGATTCCCAAGCAGACTTTGTTGCCAACAACAGTGCGATCAATGCCAACAGTAAGCATGAAAGCTGATGTTCAGTGAAGCAGAGAAGGAAGAAAACCTTTGCGTTATTTGAAACCTTTCTCTCTGTGAAATAATCAAAATAGGAGTATCAAAGCTAAACAGTATCTCTGTTCATTTCCTACTCTATACTCTCCAGAGAGAGCAAAGATATCAAACTTATGGGGGAAGTAAATTTGAAGCTAAGCAGAACCAGTAACCAAGTGAGTGTGTGAACACAATGTGCTGCAAAGGATTTCAAAATGAATTTGCTGCTAACACTCCCTTCCATCACTACTGCTTAAAAGATAGACCAGGTATCTGAAACATGAGTAGTCTCTGCCTACAGCACAGATTTTCAGTTCTTATTTAAAAATATTCATGCAACTATTTCTCCATTAGAGCACAGAACCAGTAATCGTGAAGTAAAGACAGCTGAACAAACAGGGCACTCAGGCACACAGAAAAGCAGACAAAACAAGCTTCATTCTCTTGGCATCTTCGGAAGTTTCTTTATATCATCTGACTGCTTAGCCTTCCAAAGCCACAACTTGGAGACAGCAGAGCTCAGAGTCCTTTGTACAGATGATATCAACCTGGTTCTCACTTAACTCAAATGTACTTCAGACTAAGGAAGAGCGCAAGGAAGGAGGAAAAGTTTTTGAAGAAAAAAAGACACAAGTGTTGACATCTACACAATGAATGAAGTACAGCAATTAAAAGATGAGCTAACATGAAAGTGACTGAAATGGCCCAAGTGGATTTAAAAAAGAAACTGACTAAAGAACAACTGTTCTTTGTGCACATTAAAAGCTTTTAAGGTGTAAGGGAAGCAGGAGTGAGGAAAGGGTGAAGGATTTCTGCCAAAGGACAGGAGTGAACAATGGAAGCAATGAAAGATGAGTTTAGRGGTATGTACACTATAAAGCAAAAAGAGAATTAAAGTTTGACAATAAAGCCTGTGGCTGATACTTTACAGGTGTAAGAAGGAAAGACGGCTGTGGAAGAGACTGCAGCACGATGATGTACGGGCTGTTCTGACAGAGGGATATTCTACTATCCCACGTGAATAAACAACACAGGAATGCTGAGGCAGGATGACTGACCTTACAAATTGAGAGTACCAGACTGGAAGTAACAAACAGTGCTCAATTTTGAGTGGAGGAAATGCAAAGAAGAGAGTATCTACAGGGTGAGGTAAAGAGTGGGAAGGAGTATGACTGCTCACAAATAACTAAGGAAACAAAGATGCAAACCTAAGGAACAGCCAAGGAAGTGTGACGCAGGCAGAGCATTCTCTGTGATGCATGGGAGAAGAGGAAGGGGAAAAGAAGGATACAACAGAAATTACTTCTTTAAAAAGTTACATAAAGGAGATGGATGAGCAGGCAAGCAAAATTTATTCAGTATCATGGAACACTCAAGAAAAGGCTGCAGAGTGACTGACTGCCTCTGCCAGGGAGCATGAATAAAGAGAATATGAAAAAACACATCATGTAAGCCAGTGACTTACAAGAGTTAAGAGGAATGAAGGAGACACCTAAAATAACTTSCAAGTAGAGTGGAAACAGATTAAGAAAGGTACAACATCAAACAAGACACAAGAAAAAAATCTGTTAAGTCTCAGCATCCTTTATCATCTGTATAAAACRCAATAGGACTGTTGCAAAGATAAAGCAGAAGTTGTGCCAGGAAGACAAAGAGGTSATTCTGATAAAAATCTATTCTACTTACACAATTTAAAGACATTAATCTCTCTATATATTCCTCTATTTCTGAGCCACTAATAAAAGCYAAACCCTAAAGACCCCACTCCCCCCGTTCCTCTTCCCCTCATACAAGAGAAAACTAGAGAAACAAAACACTACATGACTGCAAATGGGAATCTTGAAAGTTAGGTATGAATGGAATTCCACCTTACCTAGAAATGTATGAATGATAAACAGACTTAAATTACACCTAAATGGGAAAAAATTGAAAGGAACTGTCAGCATGAATGACAAGTGAAATGTACAAAATAATACAGGAGGCAACAACCACAACTAATCCAAGGATACCTTAATTTTTTTTGTTCTACAAAATACTAGTTTTCATACTTCCTCCTTTAAGAGGAAGTTTGATATTTAATAGAAATCTATTGCCTCAGAGCTAGCATTTTTTTCCTCAGGTGTCCTACCTTTCCCCTTTACATTTCCCTTTACACCTTCCTTGGTATTTTGGTCCCTTGGAACATTCAGAATATTGCTTCTGCTGCTCTAATGCAGTCTGAGCACTATCTTTACACAGGACTTCTTTTAGAAAACAGTATTTCCCATTAAGAAACAAGCTCCATCCCTGACATGGTGCCAAAAAAAATTGCAATATGATTTATATAAATCCGTTATTAGTCTTACAATGGCGTAAGCCACTCTGACATTCACCTAAAGATAATAAAAAATCAAGTAGTTATGAATACCTTTTCATGTGTGCCATTTTACAAATTAAAATGTGATATTCTGAGTACTAAAAGAATGCAAACCTGCCATCATTGTTCTAGCTTTACTCCTAGTATAAACTTTACRCTGATTGACTTGACTGAAAAAAATACCTACCAGAAAGAACACAAACCCACATTAAGACTGAATTTTAAACCAGGTCTTGTGAGGTTTAAAATTCAAAGTTGTGGATGCTTTTTGACTTCTAGCTGACCACAGACACGTGAAGTCTAACTTGCTGCCCTGAAGACAACTAAGAAGTTTTTAATTAAAAATATCAGAAACAAAACAACAACAACAAAAAAGAAAATCCACAAACTGGTCTGCCTAACACTCATCAAACTAATTTTAAGTTCACTTCTGGACACAAAATAACATTTCTGAAAAATATTAAAAAACACCCCAAAGGAGAAAAAATATGGAGATACCATCACGAAGCAAAGACACAGTTAGGATTTATTTTTCCCCCTTGGTGCAGGCTAGGAGACAAATATTTCCCTAATTCATCTGAATATTAACTTGTCTTTTAAGAACAATCTGAATGATGAGGAAGAGTAAAAAAAAAACCCAAAACACTGCTGTGGTCAGACATTAGCACCCTTTATAGTTTATTAACCTTTTTACAAACTATTATAAYCTTAATTATGGTGCTCATGATTATAACCTGTATTATGCTAATATATAATAAATATGCCTAAGTAAAGGAAAAAAAAATCCCTACCTTCGGATCACTCTCTGCATCATCTTCTTCCTCACCCTCCTCTTCCCCCTCCAGCTCCTATGACAAAATAGAGATAAACTAACAGAAATTAAAACAGGTTAAAACGCAGCTTTTTGTAATGGACAAGAAAAAAAAATCACAAGCGAAAAGAAAATATCTAATAGCATTATCACCACATTTCAAAGCATTTCAGCTATCAACATTAAAACTCCTTGGGTGGAGTAAAAGAACTCAACYTCCTTACAATCTTAAAGCAAGATCTTGAAAAGAAAATTTGTAATGCAGATTTTAAACATGCCAGATTTAAGGCAATCCTCCTATATAAACTGCTGTAGGCTCCTAGATTATAGTAACATCTCTCCAGTACCAGTGGAATTTTGCAGTTCTGCTAGTAAGCATAYGTCTAATTTTCTTCTTTGCTTTGACCTCCTTCCAGAGAATTTTTTCATGATTTCTGTGGTGTTTCTGCACTCTGTAGTATATTATGTATTTGTAAGTAGATCATAAGTCTTGCTGCACTCAAAGTCYGAGTTTAAATTAAGCATTTAATATTAGCAGTTGGTTCCTCTTCCCCATTTTAAGTTTACCTTCAGCTAGGACCATGCTTCAAACATATGATAATTAAAAGCTAACAGATGAATTCCACTAATACGAAGTAGYAGATTTTTAAAAGATTGAAGGATCTTCTCATGCAGTATTCAAGAGAAAAGTTTTTTTAATTTTGACTCGTCAAAAAGTAGCTTTCAAAATATCAGCAAAATAAATATTCTTATAGAAAAGAACTACATTAAAAGCAAACAACTTTTATAACTCACAAACACTGAACTTCTTAAATGAGCTCTCATTTGCCAGAACGCATTTGAACAACTGTTTTCTGCTGCATATAGAACTATTTTAGGAACTTGAACACAGTTGGTAACTAGATCYGTAAGATAATAGTATGTGTCTCACCTCCTCTTCACCTTCTTCACCCTCTTCAAACTAAAAAACAAAACCAAAAATTTTAGCTTCACTAGTATTTGCATAAAGTATTCTGCAGTAACAGATCTAGTACATTTATATAGTACCTGAAACTAAGCCACTTCCAGAAGCAATGACTAACAACTCAGTTGCATATCTCCTTCCCAATCCCAATTMATTATGAAACCTTTGGGCTTTTCATTATTCTCAAGGAATTATTATTATATATTAGGCTAATCAGAAAAGAGAATATACTTTATAAACAAATTGCTGCTAGCATACATACGTTATCATCATCTTCTATAGCTTCCCCAGTGAAATAAAGCACAGCACGAGGAACTATCCTTTCACGAAAGAAGTGACCAATTTCAAAATCTGCTGCTAGGGTGAACTCTGAATCTTCATCCTGTAAAGCAAATGAATTGGATTTTACCACTAATATATACAACATGCTACTGAAGAGCAAAGAAAAACATTCCAAAATTACAGGTTTGAGAAATACCATAAGGTCTCCTTTGAGATCATTTGCACTTTACAGCACATTTAACTTGGAGATAATTTAGAAGAAACAAGAGGAATCCAAATTCTAGTGGGGAATATAGATACACTTTAGAAGCTTAACTGCTCACATACAGGCTACGAAACACATTCTATTAAAATGTGTCACATACACTTTGCCTGTTTTTGCCAACTGACATTAGCTATGTGTTGCTTTATGGAAAGTCTGTTACCACTACACAGGAGAGGAAAGTGCTAGAGGAAATGACATCTTTCCCAACAGTGATTATTGCAGAGATGTTCAAGTGAGCAAGACGCATTACAGCAAAGTACCACAGRGTGCCTTGCAAAAATAGTTACTACTTTTTGTTTCACATGAAGATTAACAAAAGTAAAAGTTATCATAAAAACATATAGCCTCTTGATAATAGAATATGKAGTCAGCACACAGACATTTGGCAAAAAGCTAGAGTGAATAATAATATAATAGTCTAAGTGTAAACTCACCAATGACTCTCCATCGCCAGACACTACAAAGAAAATACCATTAATTCAGGAACAGTTTATATAATCTAGCCCATCTATTCATAACTATGTACAGTACAAAGATCTTCCCCCCGCCAAGAAAACAAAAACAGGCTTCTCTCCTCCACTCAGATACTGTAATTATGATCCTACTGTAAGTGCAAAGTGAGAATTTAATCCACTTGCAAGTTCCAAAACCAAGCATCAGCTGCCAACAGCTGTCAGGCTTATACAGCTACCTCCAGACTATGTCCAGCTGCCCTTTAAGTTTTTAAAGGAGCCAATATAGAACCAAAATGGGACCAACTAATCACTACCATTTTCTCTACAAAATGCAAAGATTTTTTTCTTTTATATAACATTTCTGTGCTAAAAATTCCTACTTCAGAAATGCTTAACAGTTGCTTTATTCCTGCATAAAAGCGGTTTAATGGGATTTAAAAAGAGTAGACAGAYGATAAAGAAAAATCAACATGACTAGACCTAGAATTGCAACTTTGTGTAGCAAGTCTCTGAAGTCAAATATATATTGATTTTGAAACACAGCTAGGTAGGCATTTGAAAATGAAAAAAATCAAAAAGTTTCAAAATCAATCAAAAATGTTAAATGTTTTCAGAATACACCTAAGTGTTTTAAAATATGTGACTACACATGTAACATTAAGTTACTGGTAACATGAGGAAGGTCTACAAGGCATCAGGCATCATTAACTTAACCCRAGGAAACCACAGAAAGTTCCTTCTCTTAACACAAAGGTTTAAGTGAAACCAATAGGCTGGCACTACACCAGAACGGAAAACAAATTCATCCCTTGTTAAAACCCCCAGACTGATGCATGGAGCCATCCTGTGGTCAAAGAAGGCAACTTCAAGAACATTTGACAAGAGTCTCCCTCCAAACTAAGAATCCTGCTTACACTGCACATCAGAGTTTTGCCAAGAACAAAATGAGCTGACATCTGCTCTCTTCCACTCTCCAGCAACAAGAAAGTACAGACTACAGCAAAGATAGTCTTAGGATATTGCAAAAATCCTAAACTCATTTTTTACTTACCCTTTATTGGGTTGAAGAAGTTAAAAAAAGAATCGTTAGGAACTTGTTTAGTAATTGTCCGAACTGTGCCTCGACCCTTGTGTTTCTGTTTCTTCTTGATTGTTTTAACTGTAACATTTTTTCCTTTCTTCCAGTCAATAGTACACCTAAAGACAACATATGGCATTTTAATATAGGACATTAAGGGAGATAAGAAATGGAACAGAGAGTAAAGGACATCATAGCAGAAATGGTTTCTCATTCTCTAGATAAAGCTTAAGCTGGCCAGATGTTAGAGATGTACTGCAGTACTAGAAATTACATACAGGTTGGACATACCAAATACTTCCTGAAACAAAAGAGCTACACATTTTGTCTTATGAGAGTAATCACTGTAGAGGAAASAGGACATTTATTCCTCCCGCCCGCCACACACACCAGTTTTGAGACAGAGGAAGCTAAAGATGTTCCAGGAAACCTCAACAGAATGATTCTTCAAATAGAACCATTAAGAGAAGTAAAAGACAACACACCTAGTTACAGTAAATCAGCAAAAGTTCTCTTGTCATTAATTACTACATCAAAAAAAAAAAAGATCAGCACCTGAAAAATATAAAATATTCACTAGAAATTCAAAACATGTTTTAAGTTCAAGTTTTCCTTACCCCTCACAGTCAACTATTTCAGGTCCTTCAAATGAAAAAGGATCTGTCTTGTCTGGCTCTGACTTCATCTTGTAGGTTTTTGTCAGGATTGAATTAGAAAAGTAGTCATTGGGCCCAAAGTGGAACTCTAATGAGAAAGACTAGAAGAAAGTTCCGTTACAGTTACTGCTCATTTTCCTCTTTTGTAGAGTTAATCAACAGAACTACTGAACTCTGAACATGAGGGAAAAACAAACAAACCACCCCACATTTGACAGCAAATATATGTTTTCCTGTAACAAAAGCAGGAAATGAAGAATGCRAACCATTAGAACAGTTTTGGTTAAYATTTAAATTATAATCARGTTTCATTCACCTTTACATGAGAAAGTAAAGGAAGGGAATTGCTTATGCTTTAGCTAAACATTGATATATACACTACAGGGAACAGAACTTAAAGGAAGCACCTATACATTAGTGTAAGACGACAAATAACTTCTGCAGGACAATAACTAGTTATTCCTTCATGGTCAAGGCAAATTAAATTCCGACAATTACGCAATTTCTCTGGCTGTAGCTTAATCCCTAATAGAATTAGTGTTTTTATTACACACCAGAAGGGATTTTTTTTTYCCCCTCAATCAAAGCCTAGCAATTCTACTGCACAATGCAGCAATTTAATGATTGGAAAATACATTTCGCACAAGACCGTAAAGCAGGTTTCACTCAAGAGATTAGAATTGCATCCATTTGTCTCTAAATACAGAAGAGACACAGAATTTGCCAGCCTTCCATTATTGGATTTCATGTAGCACTGGAATGGAACCTATTCACAGGTATGTACTGTCAAGAGGTTACGAACAGTGCGAGACAAAATGAATCCACTGACGTCCTAAGGGAAGATCTCCAACTTAAAGTACTGTAAAACAAAGCCGAATAAGAACAAATAAAAGTGTTGTAGTTCAAAACAACYGTTCTCCAAATTACTTGAACGCCATTGAGTAGGTACACTTCAAAGCACTTTTAGAATACTTAGCTCAAGCTTAAACAGTTGTTCATTAAATTCACACCCACTCCCTCAGGCCCAATAATATTTTAGACCTTAAATATTCCCAGTCTGTCTCTATGCCTACCACTCCCTTTGCATATCATCTACTCAAGTTTTTGTACTAACAGGGGAAACAGTGAAGACCAAAACCTTTACTTCATATACAAACCCATCTTTCTTCCTTGATTCTGAAGTGCAAGATCTCTTGTGATTATTTTAGACTGTTTATCAGATGACTACAACTCCAGGAAAATTCAGCAAAATAAAAACATGTACGTGGGAGAAAAACCACAAAGATCAAGTTTAAAGAGAAGATGCAAGTCAATCCCATTTGTGGCTCTGCTTCTGCCTCAAGAAAAGGTTTAAGTAGTACAGTCTACATGAATAAATGCATCAAAAAAGAACACATTGTTTTTGACAATATCTTCAAGATAAGTTCAACTTTCAGAAGAAAAACTTCTGAAGAAGTCAAACTTGAGGTTTCAAATTACCTACTAGGTACACTTTTAAAGGCTACCTAATACATTTTCATTGCTTTTGCAGAAGCACTGTATTCATCACTGTCAATTAGAAAATTTAAGTCATATATTTCATYTCTTATTTTGATGAAGTATCCTATAGCACACATTTTTCTCATGGCAAATTCATTTTCAACCCTAAATGCAACTGTTCTACTTTGCTAGTAAGAACAGGCTATTTGTAAGTTTACAGAGGAARCAAATGAAAACTATTATGGATTGAGCGAAAACACAATTTAGGAATTACAAAAATAGGAGACATAAAGCTAAGGATAAGACAGAAATAAGAAAGTCAGAAAAAGTCAGAGAAGCTAGAGAGAAATTTTTAAAGCCAAAGTAAAAAGATATTATCCTGTTAAGCACCTCCCGTACATTCTATCAAAACAGAATGGAATGAAAACATTTTGAACTGCTGCCCACATCACTACAACAACTTAATGAGAAGCAACAAGAGAAAACTTACCATAGGCTGTCCAGGTTCAGAAAACTTCACTTTAATATCCTSCAGGTGTTTCAAGATTGGTTCATCATATTCCTATAAAGTAAAAGAACTGCTTATTGAGCAGGCAGTATTTAGAGGAGCAACATTTTAATTTAATCTAGTTATCTTGCTTGACTTGCTCTTGTAACATAACTGGTTTGGCACATATCAGACGGCAAATTCTCAACCATTAAGTCTTGACTTCATAGCTTAAATGACTATTACCTTGCTAAGCTGCACAAACACTATCAAAACAATGAAATACTTAATTCAGGATTTTTACTGCTGATGAGATTCACAAGCTTCAGGGTATTAAGATAACTGGGTGGAAAAGGGACGAAGGAAAAAGAAATGCAAGAAAGCAAGATAAGAAAATTTTCATTAAAAGTTTGGGTCAGYTGTCTGCTTGTCCACTGCTGCCTCCCAAGCATTTTATGGATTAAGGACTCTGAAGAACCATAAGCTTATTATCTTTTACCCACTGAACATGTAAACACTAGAGATTAGTTGAAAAACTTCAGACAAGTTACTCTTCTCAGAGGAGAAACTTACTTGTACTAATTCACTTAGCATATCTACATTTCTAAAGATTGTAAACCAGAAGTCTGGAATTCCTTTGAGATTTGTCTCTTCTGCTTCTGCCTTTTCTTCTAGTACCACTACATTTTTCAGGTCTCCCTGTGAAACAAGTAAAGAAACATTTAAGAAAGAAAATCGTAAGAATAAATAACAAGCAGGGGTAGATATTCAGGATGTTTGCCACCTCTGAAGCTAAGTGACACAAGAGGTTCAGTCATATACCTAGAAGTATAYGCAACAAACTCACTTTCAAGTCTTGTAGATTTCTACAGATGGTAAATAGATTATATTTATTACCATATTTTATATGTATATATATTACSGCATTATATATAAAATAACTGCTGCAGTAAAGAGCATTTCTACTTTCTCACAGCAATAAATGCTCTTGTATTTTTCATTCCTCTTTTTCCTGTAGCCACCATAATTATTTACCATGTGCAATCTAAGTTTTAAAATTAGCCTCCATCCTTGGAAACAGTCTTATTTTTCAAACAATTCTGCAAAACACTGGCACTATAAATGATTATTTCACTGTTACACTGTCTTGAATGGTTAGCCTTTTGCGATGGAGGCTTCTCTCACAATAACTGAGGTTAAATGTTAACAAAAATTAATGAATTGACTTCCACATTCCACATAACAGGAAGCATGCAGTCTGAATTAGCTGTATTGCACCTTTCCTTTTACACCACTAGATAGCAGCAAATAGACATTCTTCTAAATAGCAGCCATTGGGGTTATGATGTCAAGAGCATGAATCAGCAGTTKACTTGCCATGTAGACCTGTTTCTGATTTTATAGTTCGATGGAACACTGCCAGTCAGTATCATATATACATAAAGCCTAACAAGTCTTCTTGCCTATGCATGAGGAATTCTGTCTCCCGCTTAGCCGCAGGAGACCAGTAAAAACAGAGATTTAATTCATTTTGTAAACAGAAAGTCTCCAAAGGAAACTGAAGGCAAAGAGGACAATGAAAAAACGTAAAGAGAAACTGAGAGAAGAGCAAATATGGCATTTTAAGTAGATGGCTTCTCTTCAGAAAAAAAATCAAACTGAGAGTACGGGCTAAAACAATTACAGAAAGTAAAAAATGACCTATCACAGCATCTTTCCTAAACCTAGGTATCTTCTCAATACAAAAGAGATCAAGAAACAACACATGTGCCATTAGATCAATCCCATTTTGTGACTAGGAGACATCCACGTCAAATGTGTGTTTATGGAAATTGAAGCTAATTATGTCCCCCAAAATAAAGGGGACAGGCAGAAAAACTGCCAGCCTTCTATTATCTTGGGAAATTATGTAGCACTGGAATGGAACCCATTAGCAGGAAGATACTGTTAACAGGTTACGAACAGTGCAAAAAGACAGCGTTTCAACTTGCCTCAATTATAAGCTTAGACAGTAAATTACGTTTGCAAACGCTTTTGCTGAACGTATCAGAATAACATTTTATTAATAAAACCTTTATTATCAGAAGAATTCTTCAATGGGAAATGCTGTACAGCAATTAATTYCCAAAAATCTGCTACAAATATAATTTATTGCCCAACTGATACTCACAGCTAGTTTTTCTTCCTCCTCATTTTCACTGTGCCACTCTGACTCTGCATCTGTAGGTTCAGCTTCTCCATTAATAAACTCTCTCCTCTATCCAAGAAAAGTTAAAAAAAAAAAAAAAAAGGAAGTGAAGATTTCTCTGGATAAGCTACTGACATAACATAGAACCAAGAATATTCAGACAAAACTGAGTTGTAATTAAGACAGAAAACACAAGTTCAGTAAAGAAACACATTGTTTTTCTACCTTATCAAAAAGAGGTTGATAGAGTGCTGCATATTTTCTCTCTAGATCATGTACTTCTTCATAGAATTTTGCTTCTATATGGGCACACTTCACCTGCAGCTGCTTCAAGGCATCAATTCGTCTTTTCACTGCTTTTGGTAAACTAAAGGCAAATAAATATGTTAACCGAAGAAGTTACATGTCTCAGGGTCTCAGTATTAATTAACTGAAATAAGACTGCTTATGGATAAAACCCTTTGTTAAAAATCGGATTAAGTCCAACATACATATTTCTGCAAAACCTATTCTAAAAGTTTATTGGGGGTAGTGGCGAAGGGTGGAAACAACCTTTCCCCTACCCACGTTGTCCTCAAAGGTGTTCCATTTCCTATTCCACCACCGTTCCCCTGTATTTTGGAAATCTGAATTTAGTAACTTTATGGTTAAACCTAAGCAACTAAAACTGTGCCATGACATCCATAAAAAGAATTGTATATGTTGCACAGCTTAGATTCATTGGTCATTCAGAAACATACACACAGAGCCCATCTGTACTCAATATTATTAGGAGCTTATACAATCAGTTAAAAAGTGACCTTTTTCAACACTTGTAATAATGATTTCTAAAGAAACAAGTAATCCTAGTCAAGAATAAAATATTCTCTACCTACAGCAAAAATTAAAAAGGTAGCTCCACATAGATTAGCAGTTTATATAAGATTCATACTGGGGGATAGGTTGTAGCATTGCAGATCATGAAATTCTCCACTACAAAACCGACAGCAGTCTTACAGAAATCAGGCATAATGCCTGCAGCATGCACYCTACAAGACTAAAGTCATTTCCAAAGCATGGAAAGGGAGAGATGGGCTAATCTAAGTTATTTCAAAACAAAAGCGTAACAGCCAAAGGAAACAGCACATGGGACAGAAAGAAAAAATCTTGTTTTCAGTTTCGTTCAATTAAGCTAAAACTTGAGTCATTTCCTCAAAAACAGGTCACTGAATCATGCTGCAAGTCAACCAYTTCTCTTAATTATTTGGTTCAATTTCTTATGTTCATCGTGCAATAGATATACTCTTTCAGACTTTCAAGAATTTTACTAAGCACTGTACTTACGTTTCAATGTAACTTGAAGGAGTGAGCGCTGTATTGTCAAGTCGTTCCTGCAGAGCTGCCAAGACCTGTGGGTTTTGCATCACTTGGTCTGCTAGCTTTTCTATGAAGATAGAATGTCACTCTTAAAACAAATCTCAAAATATTCATACAGCTTCTGTCATATTATGACTTTCTTACAGCAGCCATAGCAAACAAACACGAGCTATCTTCCAGTTCTCAAATATCACCAATGCTCAGTACATTAACAAGAGAAGGAGGACTCCTTCAGATTCAGATTTCATCTAGACAAAGCTGGATAACAACACATCCTTCTCTTGGGAGAAGTATCAAGTCTCTGCTGCTAGAAGTAAACAGCACACAGATGACATGAGCAGACTTCCCGTCTTCCCTGGTATGCAAGAAGGTGGAGATTCACATTTCCTGAATCTCTGTATATATTAGCACTAGATCACAAGCCACTTAAAAGTTTGCTAGAGAAGCTTCCAAGACACTGCTAAGTTTAAGTAAGGCTAAGGCCTTACTCTTGAAAGACAATAACAACAAAAACTTACTATAAAGAAAAGCAGAGTAGCACTATGACCATTTATTTCAGGGAAAACTCTATTTCCAAATCTTTCCCTTTTTGCACTATTCCTTTAAGCAATTAAAAAACCATTAAACTCTATATGACATATTGAAACTTTTACACCACTTTTTTCCCTAACCTGGATTAGTTATTGGTATTCACCAAACAATACATGACTTCCAATTGCAGATTATTAAGGTTAAATAATCAGTAACACATAGTAAAAGATAGCTATGTTTTATACATAACTTATTCAAGTATTCAAGTTAACAACAGCGGAATGGTGGCTTTCCTGCAGGCATGCATATGAGTTCAAAAGATTAAGCACCATTCAGCACAGTTATCTGTAGACTTCTGAGATAAAGAATAAAAGCTTTGAAAAGGCGTTCTTATAAACACGCATTTTCCTACAAGATAAAGTGAGCAGTCTTGCAATTCTCAAAGCTATTAAAAGCTGGTCTATACAGCCTTCACTGAAAGGTTTTAATTTATTTCATTCAATTGCTATGTATGCTAGCCAGTGTGTGTGTGCACGCGCACACACATGTATATACACACACATATATTTGTTCACTATTACAGATACAGTCTTTACTCTTCTCTGGACATACAAAACATCAGCCTGAAAAAGGAAGACTCATGAAAGATTAGTCAAAGAAAAAAAACACTGCTTTTTTGCTAACAAACATGTATGTAATTCTGAGGGTCAAGTATTTGCAATTGTAGATAAACAAGCTTCAATATACAAGGCAAAGGGGGTGTACCCCATCTTCACATTCGTGCTACTATTTCTTACCTTTTTTGTCACCTGCATTTTTAGCAGCCTCCACAGAATCTGTAGCAGTATCTTCTGCTTTACTAAGGGAATTAAAAGTTTAACATGTTAAATGGAAATCACTTCATAAATGTTTTAATATTTAAGCATAAAAATATTCTGAACTTGCAGTGCCTGCTATAGGGCAAGATTTAAAGCAYGCATACACTTAACAGACTCAGACAAACTCTTCAAAATGGAGGGTGAAACTTGTGTAAAAAATTTGTTTTCCTTAAATGAAAAGGAAGCAAAGGAAATCTCAAAAAAGATCAAATTCATCTCATTATGTGACTGATTGGCCTCGAGTCTGCACTAGGTTACCCTGGAAAGGAGAATATTATTACCCACCATATGAAACACGAGACACCCTTTTACACTAAGTGATAAACACATTAGAAAAAG
This sequence comes from Nothoprocta perdicaria, assembly GCF_003342845.1. Taxonomy (NCBI): domain Eukaryota; kingdom Metazoa; phylum Chordata; class Aves; order Tinamiformes; family Tinamidae; genus Nothoprocta; species Nothoprocta perdicaria. The sequence goes on from NW_020455049.1 coordinate 1,398,984, forward strand.
CAGAGGCAAGAAAGTGAGACTAGCAAGTGCTCAAAGCTCTCTGCCTGCAATCTTCATTCCAAATTGTTTTGATTAATAGTAAACACATTCACTTTAAGAGCTGCTCCCTCCCCCAACAATGTCTTCCATTGTATTCCCTCTGCTGGAGTTAGGGAACGGCCCAAAACCAGGCAGCAGACAGTAACATTCCTGCATTTCCAGACATTTTATACGTCACAGATGTAGACTGGAAGCTGCCGAAACAAATCCTTACTCAGATACAAAACGAAAAACAATTATCACATAGGCAAATAGATATTATCAGTTACCAGACTAAGTTATCCAGCTTACCCAGGTGCAGTACAAGCCTTGAAAGAGTACTGCAGCATCATCGATAAAGTTAAATAAACACCAAGTTAAAAAAAATACTATTACTTACTCTAGAAATGCTATAAAAACTAGGAAATATAACCATACCATTTAAAATGCTTTTAACTACAGGTCTACTAACTTTTAACATAACTACAAAAATTTAATCTCATTAAAATAGTTGAGCATACCTGTTATCTGCCATCTGTATGCCTGTATCCACCTGCAAGTTGAAATACATTGATTAAAAAGACCTCAACAGTAACCTGTTTTCCTTGCAGAGGATAAAAATGAAATATCTTTAAGATAATTTAAGATATTTGGGGGAAAAGAAAGGTATTGTGCACAAACTTCTGCAGTMAAGTGAGTAGTTCCAAATATCCCATCCAAATGTGAACCTGGAAACAATAAACATTGGTATTTTAACCTCTACATACTATCTTACTACGCCTGATACGGAATTAAAGAAAGTTCAATTCAATTACATTAACTTCAGAAAGGTTGTCTCTTGTCACCTAAGCACAAAAATATGCCTTGCTTGCCATCTAATTGGGTCTGTTTCTGTAAGCAGCTGCTTCTGCAGCTATTGGTGTTCTGCACTGTCTCCTCCAAGAGGAGCGGTTTTGGCAGCAGTTAAGAAGGAAGAGCTCCCTACATAAAGACTTGGCTACAAGTTACTGCGAGTGAGAAAACAAACAGGAAGCAGGAAGGTTAAAGCGCTGGTAACAGCAATGGTTGCAAACAAGTCTAATCCAGCTATCCTACCCCACCCCAAGATTTAAATTAGCTCTCTTGAGAAAACACAGCCAGACTGTCTGATGTGTTTTGCACTTATTTCTTTAGCTCTATCAGTGGTAAAATTTACAAGTTCATAGATCTATTTCAGTAATACAGCACTTCCTTCCACCCCTCTCCACACTAGACAGCATTTATGGTAAATGCAAATAACCCCCCCACACTTTATAGAAGTATAGGGGACATTATTTATGACTATAAAGCTCTTAAGAGAGCAGATGCCACTCTGCAAGCCATATTGAAGAATAAAGAGAACCTTCCTTCTGGGTAAACGGCTCCAATTTCTTTGAGCCTATAAAGGCAAAAGAGGCTCATCTTTAGCTTAGCTTCTAATAGTCAGCCACCACAGCACAACATAAGCCCTAATGACATCTTGAGTGGCAGTCAGAACACGGGATCAGAGAACGCATGAACTTTGCCAGCTCACAACACCGATTCTTGCTCCAGGCTAGAAAAATCAACATTTTTATTACCACTTTAAAGGGCTGAAACACTTTGCTCATTTACAGCAGCACTGGAAGCATATTTTAGATGATTCTACACAGYAAATGAAGCTGTCCAGCATGTACCACCCACAGGTCCACCATATCCATGCTACAGATTAAGTCCAGGAAAAAATAAAGAGCTTCTTGGAGACTAGCTGTGCTTCCACAACCCAGGCATGTTTATTTGTAAGCGGTTATTCTTGCTTTAGGTATAGAAAAAGAAAATTAAAATGCAAACAATCACTTTCCAAAGCAAAAGGAGAGAACCTGATAATCTTACAGCTAAAATAWAACACRCCATCTTTTCCTCCCATTGCTGATCAAAAGCAGAAAAAAAAAGTTATGATTAAGAAGGTAGGAGACAGTAGACTGACCCAACACCTGAGGTCAGCCAAAAAGCTATATGATCCTCAGTCACTATTCATGGAAGCAATAGTAAGCAACTAAAAAATGCCGACATGCATTACATAAAAATTAGCCTGGGAGACTTGTGTTTTCCAAACCAGACCCTGAAACAGAGCTAAAAGAAAAAAATCCACTCCCCATACAGGCAGCTGAACAGAAGATTCGTACTACGTTCCCTCAGGGAACTACTTCTCCATAGAAATAGTATGACAAGGTTGTCATTCACGTTAAGAAAACATGGAATAAAGTTGCTACGACTTGAATAATTTTTAAATGGTACTCCCCTGGAGTAGATTACAAACTGGGAATAAAAARTGACACCATCCCCTGTTGCAAACACGTACTTTATGTCTTGCTTCTTTCTTCAAGTAACAAGTTTCCCCTTGTTCCCTCAGTTACTGAAAGCGAAACAACTTACATGTATAAAAGAGTTTTAAGTTTGTTTTTTTTTTTTAAACCAAAAACTGTAAAATGCTGCAGCATTACAGCAATGTCTTCCAATGACTGAACTGCTACAGACTTACTATTAAAATTGTTCTATGTAAGTCAGGATGGGCCTATAGAGGGTGGGGGAGAAGCTGCAAGGAGTTTTAAGGGAAACAAATTTAAATGCATATCTACTTGAACTTGCACACAAGCAGCACAMCAAGCCTATCCTCTTTATTGCTATTTATTGCCTCGGTTAAGTCTGACATAAGTAAACTCTGTGTGCAAAAAGGACATTAAAAAAAAAAAAAATCAAACAAACAAGAGAAGTGTAAAGTACTATCATTATTGCTGTCACCATCAATAAGAATACAAACGTGTATCTTATCTCCCCTGAAGTCTTCACTGTTCTCAAATGAGTATTACAGATGTGGAGCTTAGTGGGAAGAGGGGACTACATGAACCACAAAGCAGGCTGCCACAAYTGAAATGTCTGGCACAGATGTCACACAGCACATTCACAAATAAAAGAAATGAACAAAATAAACTCCTTGTGCCAAAAAAATAAAAGTCTCTTTCTTGCTGTATAGCTCTTCCAAACAGAGAAAGAGCCAGAAGATAAAGCAAATCAGTAGTGGAATTCTGAAGGCAGAGCAAAATTTCCAGCCACAAGTGTTCCTGCTTTCCGTAACTACAACAAACCAGAGAAGAAAGTTATGTCTTCCGTCGTAGAGCTGTGGGGATGTAACTCTGGGGACAGCCACAAGCGGTCTCATGCTTTCTGTATCAAAAACAAACAAAGCAAAAAAACAAAAACCAGAGGAAAAAAAATAGCCTAGATGAAGATATTCATTACCCTGATCCACAAGGGCTGACCGTTAGCACTGCTTAAGCTCATCTTTGGCTACCTGAAGAAACTATTTAAGTGAGAGATGCTCTTAAATAAATTTGTMTACGACTTCTACTTTCTGCGTAGTTCTTCTTGTACCTTATAGGATGGAGGTTTTGTAAGCAGATGTCACAGGAACCGGCTCAGATGCTCTACACACTTGTGTCGTGTGCAGAAAATGGTAGCAGCAGGGAAAACTTAAGAAAGAATCAAGAAAAAAAAAAATGAAAAACTAGAAAGAGGAAAAAAACCTCACTTTGGGGGATGGGTGGAAAACGTGAAGCCCAGCGAGGCCTCCGCAGGCCGAGGGCACCCGCCGAGGGGACGGCCGATGAGGCCAGGCGGAGGATCCCGCGTTCCCCGGGGCGGGGGTGCGCGTGGCGGCGGCGCCTGCTCCCGCACGTCCCGCGCTGGGGGCGGGGGGCACGGCMGGGCACGCCGCCAGCCTCCGTGCAGGGAGCCCGAGCCCAGCCCGCTTCCCCCCGACCCGAACGCGCCCGGCTCAGCCTTAAAATGGAGCCCGCGCGGCCGGGGCCCGCCCCCC
>NW_020455049.1:1403319-1444621 GCF_003342845.1 Nothoprocta perdicaria
CAGCGGCCGCGGGGGGAGGGGGGGGAGCAGCGGGCAAAATGGCGGCGGGCGGGAGGGCGTTTCCTAACGGCGCTTCCGTGAGGAGAACGGGGCCTTTCTGGCGCCTGGGCTCGCGTCCAGAAACGTCGCCTTTCCCGGCCGCGTTGTCCAGGGCGGGCCTGGCTGAATCCCCTCTCCTGAGAACGTGGGAAAAGGAGAAAAAATAATAAAATAAAATAAAATAAAATAAAATAAAATAAAATAAAATAAAATAAAATAAAATAAAATAAAATAAAATATGCAGAGTTCTGAATGCAGCAGATGCCCTTGAATGGAGCACAGGAAACAGCATTAGTGTTGCAAGTCACCTCCCTTCACTCAGCAATAATCACTCAATAAGAAAAAACATTAAGTCTTTATTGCAACTGTAGATTCCTTATGCTGAAATAAAGGAAATAATATGAGGTTTCAGTAAATAATGTCCAGKGTTTATTGTCGCAATTGTTCCATTKATAAAACACAGAACTTGTGGGASAGATTTAATAATTTTAAAACACTTGATCTCTAACATTAGATTAGTTCTGTTATTGCAGACATTTAATGGCAGGAATAATTCATATATCATACTTTGAAAGTCAGAACCAATACTAAAAAAAAAACAAAAAACAAAAAACAAAAAAAAAAAAACCCATAATTATGAACTAGCATTCAAACAGGTGAGGAACAGCAGGAACTGGGGAGAGCCGGCAGCACAAACGAGCACGCTCGGCCAGCTCAAGCACTTGCTCAGTGGCCGGTTTAATTTTTGCTCCCACCTTTCTTTCCTTGTCCATCCAAACGAGCCCTTTTCCTAACATCAAAAAGTTAACTCTTCTTCTTTTTGTTACCTTTATTTTGACATGACTGCATTTGTCATGGTTAAGTTATACTTAATTCTTGTTCTCCCATGAAAGACCATAATGGACTCTGAAAGGGGGATTTATCTGAAGATACTCATGTTTGATGCTGATTCAGAGCTGTAAAGTATTCTTTTAGGCTTTTCTTGCTTGTTAGTTTATTAATCTGTATTTGTTAAAAGCTACTTCTCCCTTAGTGTCCTGGAGAAGCTTGGCATCAGATATTGCTCCATGTGAAGATTTAGGAGGTTCTTCTTGCGTAGGTGGCCATGGGGTGTGYAGAGCTCGTGCCTCTGTGCTACTGCCTCTCGTGTTAATGCAGTTATAAATGCTGCAAACCCAGACTTAAATTATATTTTAGATGGTGTTGTAGAAAGAGATTTGCTTTCTTCTGGAGCAACCGTCAAAGCCTTGAAACAGACCAGAGAGTTGGGAGTACTTTTTCATTCCCTGATGTATGCTGAAGCAAAATACATTTAAAGTACTGTGAGTCTGTGGGATTTTTAGTGCCCCTCTGCAAAGGCGTAAATCCTGCGTGATCGATGAGGGATTTTTGCTGAGTGGTGCCTCACCTCCTGCCGCACGACTCTAGACTTCAGGGCCGTGGCTGAGGCACAATCTGTGGAGTCATCTTGCTGTCAGGTGCTCCTGCCCTGCAGAGAGCTGCAAAAAGAGTTTTCGCTGAATCACCCTGGCTCGATTTAAACATCCAGCCTAGCACAGAGGAGAGCTTGGGGAACCGAGGCAGAAGCAGAGGGATTATGGCAGTGCTGCTGAACAGATACASGAGACACACCTGGTTTTAGAGAGAGAGCGTAGGCAGAGATATGTTACGGCATTAAAACAGCTGTGTGTGTTCTGCCCTTGGGTGGGCATTCATAGAAACCGGTTTCTCCGAGCAAGATGCCAGATATTCACAACCCATTTTGAGAGATAAGATTTGTTTGTCCATTACTTTTTTTTTTCTCTTTTGGACAAGAAGTGTTTTGATCATTGCTAAGTGGAGTTTTGGCACTAAATCACTAATATACTCCTTAATTAATTGGTTCTATGTCAGGAGATGTGTTAGGTAATATGCATGTGGCAGTGTCCTGTATAGAAAGTGCTGTATGAAATCACCACAAGGAATAAAAGTTCGCTTACACATTTATATGGCAGAAATTGTGTAATTAAAGAAGCTAAAGTTGTTCCAACAAGCACCACCACCCTAACATGTTTAAGCATAATTTGAAATCTAGAGATGGAAGCTCCACCTCTGCATGTGGCAMAGATTTGCCGGTTGGCACAGATGTGGGTTCTCAGAAAGCTGGAAAGCGAATACAGAAATTAGGAAAAACAAATAGATCAAAAAGAATATCTTAAATATAATTTGGGACTTATGTAGATTAAATGTCTTTGTAAAGAATGAGGACTGGTGACAATAAGATATAAAATTAACAGGGTTTTTTGCTAGATCTGAACAATCTCAGTGATGGAGTACTGTGTTTGGAAACTTGATGGAAGAACTGCTTTTCATAGCGGAGCAATATTCACAGGTCTCAAAAAGATGAAAGTGTACAGAGCAAAACACAGGAGTAAAACGTGCTGCTTCCAAGTTGTGCCTTCAGAACTGTGCAGAAGGAATGCAATGAAAACCAGAAACACCACACACTTTCACCTTGCCTTGCTGCCTCTGAATAAATTCTTTGATAGATAGTCTTTCTTCACATGCTAACTTCCATCCAGTATTTGTCCCCTCAAGGTTACAAGCAAGGAAAACCCTCAAGCAAGGTAAGCCCTGACAGGCTTATTAAGTTAGCCAAGTACTTCCTCTTGACAAAATACACATTTGCACAATCCTCAGAGGTGTATCACAGTGTTAGTGCATATTTGAGATCACTTTGCTCCTCTACGTGATGCTGGCAAGAAACAGTTTTGAGGAGTATGGGAGAGATCTTTGTGGGATAACATTTCAAATTATCTTGACAATATACAGTTCTGCACTATTCCTGTCTGAGTTCTATCTGAGCAATATTAAATAGGGCAACAAAATTTGGTTACTGCAGCAACAGTTTTTACAATTTATTTTTATTACAATTGTTATTACAATTTATCTTGTTGAATGTTTTAGGCTGCTGAGGGTAAAGCAATCTATACTCAGCAGGTCACTAGTACCACCACAAAATAAATCTTTACCTACAAAATGCTGATGTCCTTCAGAAATAGTGGCTTTGATAATTTAATTGACTTTCAGCAACAAAAAAAAAGAGCCCAGAGAGAGATCTGGCTTCATACAGAGAGAAAGAACTGAATTTCATACAGAGAGAGAGAGAACGCACACAGCTGTGTTAGTTTGTGATAATAGTTTGTCAAATAAAGCACTGTGTTACATTAATCWTATTCCAGTATAGGTATCCAATCATATAATATAGAGATAGTGGTAATTATAACTTAGGTTATATGTTATATTTATRTAATAAATATAACTTAGGTTATATTTAGGTTATATTTTTATAATAAATACTTACCACTAAGGTGAGTATTTATTATATAAATAAATATATATTGGGAAGAAAGGTACTGCATGCTTCTAATGCACGGCTATGAGAAACTTTTTAAAATTTTAGTCTTACAAAATAACTCATGGCAAAGCCATAATTGCTCCCACTTCCAGTTAACTAAGTAACATTATTAATAACTTCACAGTAATATCAAAGAACGTTGAGGTTTCAGTGCTTTAGGCAAACATTAGTATCACTCCCCACCCTCACCCCCATCAAAGAATTCAGTAATTGTAAAATATATTTAAAATCTGGATAAAGCAGGCGGTGGTTTTGGGGGAGGGAGAGAAGAGAGATTATCTGAGATAGCAGCTTTGCAACTTCCCTTTATTTTGAACTGCTTGTTATCATGAGACCACTTGCTACAAACATTGATTGGTTTTAGAGGTTAAGGCAAGACACCTTTCTAGAAGTGACTTATGAATCTGGAGAGGCCTCAGTGTTGGGACATATTAGCTTTTATCTGCATGATCATACAACATACAGAGATTAGATTGTTTGACACAAGACTTCTGTCTTGCCTTTGAGTCGAGCACTCAAGATCACTTGTTAATGCCCATCTGAATGGCAAAATTCACCATAAAGTACTGTTTGCATGTCTGAAAAGATGTCAGCTTGAAAAAGACTGTTTATCATCTCAAAAAATGTATCTTGAGTGTTAGTGAGAAAAATTACAGTAATCATGAAAAGAATCTCAAAGATAACCAGAAAACTGAATTAAAAATAGAAAAATAGAAAGCTTCACTATCTACAGCCCAAAGGAAGCTGTGTATGTGTGTTCCAGAAAAGGTTAAAGAAAAAAACAAATCCAAGCCTTGATTGCTTTGCGAATTGATTTTCTGAGTGTTAAGAAAATAACCTGTTTCACATGCAATTCCTTCAGTGTGAATATGTATATATTCACATATTAACTTTCTAATCAAAACTTCCAGAATACAGAAGAGCCTGTGCTGTCCCTTTTCGTTACTGAGACTGAGGTGGAGCAAGTCATTGAATGCAGACTGTTGCTGCTGCATTCTCTTTTTCCGGCTGCCAAGTCACTCTCGCTGAGCCAGTGCAGTGGAATTCACTTAAGGGACACCTTGATGGATTGCCAGGAAGGCAGTATTGTGCTGTGCATTTCAATGATTGCATGGATCAATTGATGCACCTACTTCCAGAAAGACGGCTCTAATAGTGTGTGACTAAACCAGTTTGCAGCAATCTTCTTCTGCTAACAAGCTTTCYTTTGCCAGGGCACTGTGTGTGATATTTTCTGCTAACCTATGGCTCCTGAGAGAATCAGAATTACTGATCTGRAGTAGTTCCGGAGCTTGTGTTTTCATACAAGCTCCATGAAATGAGCTGTTCTTCTGACTCTTTGCCAAGGTTGTTGTTTTTCAATTCACTTGCTGTTTTTGGAAGAAGGAACTCCATACTTGGGCAAAACTCTCACTTTGGAGAGAATGAAGCAATTTCCTGTTTGCCTGKGTATCAAGGTGAAGCATTTTAGCAGCGTTTTTACTGCAGTTACTGTTTGTGTGCACTTAACTTTTTAAATAGAAAATGCTTGTGACTTTTGACTCACAGGTGCTCCAAGAAGCAGACATTCTCCTTGCTCATAATGCTGGCTTCCCAGGATAACTGAGACACGTAGGAAGAGCAATTTATAAATTAAAGTGTGTTCAAGGTTGCGAGGGCTTTATTGCTGGAGAGTCAAGTGAGAAGCCTTCTTGAAGGAGGCAGCTTTGAAAAGGAAACAATGGAATGGCAGAACACTACAAAGTAGGGAAGAAGATGTAGCAATGAAGAGGAACAGAGATCACACAACACTGAAAACTGGTCTGAAAAAGAGAGGATTTCAGAATTTCAGATCCTTTCAAAATCTATAAAGAGAATGCTGTTGAATTCAAGAAACTTGATATTCTGCAAAAAAATGTGAAAACTGCTACTGTACATTTGGTACTGTAGCAGAACAGAAAGATGACTTCAGTGGCATTCAGGTGTCACTTTGCTTAAAGCAATCAAACTATGAGTCAATGAAAACACATGAAAGGAAAGACCAAGCTAAACAGTACTGTAGGTAGAATATTACCCTAATAATAAAGTAAATATGACAGAGACTTTATCTGAGCTTGGATAACATGACTACTAGCTAAGGAGTTACAGATATTGAGGAAGGAAGCGGTAAGTATGTAGTTACAGAAAGCTAACAGAGGCAAAGATGAGAGGATGAGCTGTGGAGACTGCAAGTTTGAAATGTTCCTAAGACATCTGTAAGGAAAGTGATCCCAGAAACAAAAGGAAGCAGTTGGGAAGAAGGTAAAAAAAAAAAAAAGGATTTTTTTTGGATTCCTCTAAATTGATGTAGTAGATAAGTCATAGGCTGGGTGATGTTCCAGTTGGAACACACCTGTAGAAGAAAAAGACATACCACTAGATAGTATCAAAGAAACGGAATTGGAATCTAGGCGACCAATGGATTAAGAGAGTCATCTTCCTTATATGATAACTAGGTTCAGCTGCAGTTTCGGCAAGCAGGTACTAACTCAGGTCACCAAGAAGGAATTGCTTGGAAGAAATGAAGAAATTACGACCACTAAGTCAAGTTAAGTTGCAATTTCAAAAGCAGTTCATGTTCAGAGTGGGCGTTAACCTTAGTGAGGCTCATGCTGAGGACAGAGAAGATTCCTGTGTGGGATTATTAGTGTTTGCAGAACTAGCTCTGGAATTTAGCTGGGACAGCAGAGAACACCTGGCTGAGAAACAGCATCTTGTGACTGCATCTGCCTAGGCACACCCTGTACCTTCATGGATATCCTGAGTGCACACACATTTTGAAAAAACATAACAGGATCTGCACTTGAGAAGAGATTAAAGGTTAGGCATGAAACAAAGAATACAGAGCAGTGTAGACAGCAACATGTTACCTATAACAGAATGCTAACAAGCAACAAGCTGATAGTATTGAGGGACTTTGAATGCAGAATGGTGTACAAACGCAACCAATCCTCTTATGTTCGTAGACCAAAAGGATGGAGAAGTTGTCCTCTAAGTTGTGCCTGACTGTTTAACTACCACTGAACTGTTTAAACAAGGGCTTGTAAAATTAGAAATCAAAGGAATGCACCAAATATTGAATGCAAATATTGATATTTTTGATCACCTTAGTAATTGCAAGTTAGAATAAAAGTTCTGTATTTTAAAACGATGGCTGTGAAACAAGCTCTTTTCCTTCTGCTATCCAAAGGTCATAAGCACTTAGGCTTTACCACAGATTTTATATTCAGTGTGCATGAATCATGGGTTTTCCTGACCTCACCATTACGTGTTTTCAAAGGCAAAATCTAGGAAACTAGACACAAAAACTGTTGGGCCTTTGTGCTACTCCAAATCTGTACATCAAGATAACTAAGGTATATATTGAAAGCAAAAATGTTTATAATTCTTAATTATTGAAAGGAACACAGCCTAATGGTTAGAGCATGAACCTAAGAGTCACATGAACAGAGGTATCACAGTTCTTATAATGAGTCACAATTTGACCTTTTGTGAGTCATCTTGAGGCTTAAGAATAAGAGATGAATGTCGTTTTGTGTGTCAGGTACTGTTAGGACAGCTGTGAAGTGGGTGAGATATTTTGTATGATTTCATAACTGAATAGTAGTAGGTACTGCCAGTGAAATCTGTTATTAAGCAGAGAACTGTCCTTGGTTAAACTGTCATATCAAAATCGGTCTTGAATGAGTGGCGTATGGTCGTATTTCCTAGCTGCAAGTCAATCTACAAGCTGTATCTCAACTAGCAACTTTCTCTCACTCCCTTTGGGTCTGAACAGATAATTGGGTATTGTCCTCTGTCTTTGGGCAGTGCTTTTGCTCCTGGAGGTGACAGCTCCAAGAACATCCTCTGCCCACAGCTCTTCATATCTTTCCTACCTGTTTGTTCAATGCAGGTACCTTGACCTTGTAGTTTACCTACTTGATTGCAACTGCAAGTAGAGCAAGATGATGATGATGATGATCTGTCCCCCTTGCAAATAACTCTGGACTTCTACAAGTCTAGTCCTATGGAAGAGACTGTTTGCTTTTACTATGTATCATGTCCTGAGTAGCCTCACAAGAACAGCAACTAGATATCACAGTGGAACTACTAATTTTTTTCCTGCTTACATAACAATATTAAAATCATCTGGAAAATAGTGTTCTTACTATGGGACAAATTATTCAGTTTCCATTTAAGAGGTAAGTTTTGCTTACTGCAACATATTCCAGAGCACAGGCTACATTGGTATKAGATAGAGATCGGTATGCAGGACAAATTAACTCAAGCCTGGATAGCTACAATAACAGGAAACCTTGGGTGGATTTGCTGACTGAGCAGCATCTTTCCCAACAGAACTAGCAACCATTCAATCTGCCACTGTTGTTGCAAAGAAACTTATTAGAGGTGGGCTTTTTTAAGAATGGATTTTTATTGACTTTCCAGATGACATTATTAATCCATGTAAACAGGATTTCTACTTTGCACATAATAGAAAGTGTAAACAGATAGATGAGCAGCAGCATATGCTCGTGTTTCCAATGGTGATCCAGCACTTGCCTTTTAAAAAAAGTCCTGCTGTTGTCAATTTGCACTTCCATTCTGAACCATTTGTAGATACTCCTTGTATAACTTTTCTTGSGTTTCATAAAGTTTCTTCAGCTTCTTAATTTGACCTTTGCTGAGTTCTTTGCCTTCTGTATCATGGGTAGGAAATCCCTGGAAAGATTAAAAAAAAAAAAAAAAAATTAGATAAATGGGCTTCCGGATACTTTGGCTGCTTTTGTTCCTCAAGGAATTGAGTTCTTTTGATTGAATCATGTTTTAACGAGATAGGGAAATAATGTCATATTCCACTTAATAGCAAACTATCAAGGTGGCAAACATCTTTGCTAACTCTAGCCACTTAGAAGTTAAGCGATTATATTTGGCTATTTGTCTGTATTCCCTCCCTAATTAATGAAGGGGCAAAGTGTGTATTTATTTCTGTCCCAAGAGGAGGAATTTTATACAACTAACTCTTACATAGTTATGGTTAAGTGAGGTTTTGACTAATACTTAACTAACTTAACCTGCTAAAAGACCACTTTTAATGATACCAGCATTAAACCTCAGACTTTAAGTAAAAGCAGTAAGAGGCTTGTATCCAAATGGATAAACTATGATTTTTGTGGAGGTTCTCCTAGCTTGCATGCTTATTCTCCAGTATTTATATTTGCTGTATCATACCATTCTTACTCATTCCCAGGGAATGAATTTGCACWGTAGAGGAAGACAGGAAGCAATGCCCCAGAACAAGCCCTGAAGCAACAGTGCTTCATGTTTTCCAGGTAACACCTTTCATGCTGAGAAGAGCAATCTGAGCAAAGGCATCAGTACAGCTCGCTCTCAGATCTATTGCCAGAGGAATGTGAAATGAAGGGCAGACCTAAACCAGAAGCACAGGGTATCTCTGAAAAACCTGCCTGTTTCCATCACTTCTGGCAGAGTTAGGAAGTTTGTCCAGCTGCAGTCTTAATTCTGCAACAAGCTATTTTAATAAATCTGTGAATGAATATCATGCAGGTTCCTACCCACGATACCTACAGGGCATTCTTGATGTGCATTAGGATGGTCAAAGGGGACCAAAATTAAATGAAAGCATTCCTGAAAYGACTGCTAGCAGTTAGATAACCTTGTTCACCAATACAAGGCAYGCACAAGAAAAATCGTAAGAAGATATTTCTCTCCTTACCTTCTTTCTCCTATGTTGTAACATTGCCCTCAAGGTTTTGGAACAGAACCAGCTATCTACACATGCAACTGAATATGTACAACCGTGGAAGGAGACCTCCTCCCCAACGAAAAAAGGTCTCAAATTCTTACATTTTCATCAAACATGGAATACTTGTCATGTTCCGATTTAAACATTTCGTGTGGTGGAATCTTCATTTTTGCCAGTTTTGCAGCCTGCAATATAAAACATGCATTAATGGCATTAGCATCAGAGTGAGTTATTCACAGCCTGTCTTTATACAAAACTACCCCTCAGACATGTGCAAAGGGAAAGGTAGRTAATTTGCAGAACAAGGACCATCTGAGTCACAATTGTTTATTATGTGAAAAGAAATTTTCAGTGAGGAACAGTTCAATAATTCTTGGATGTGCTTGTCCAAGAAAATAAGAATGGATGTTTTATATTTGCAGAAAACCACTTAAACAGCAGTATTGCAGGAGCTCAAAATAATCATCTCATACTCTCCCAAAACTGTACTTGTATTGTGCTAAACTTTCTTCCCTAGCTTTCTAGTTGTAAACAGAAAGTGAATTAGTTGCTATGAGCAAGGAATACTAAGCAATGAGCTCACTGCAAAGGAAACTATCAAAATTGTCCTGTTGATGAGAATAGGGTTCTGTGAAGGTCACAGCAGGATAAGGATGCAAGTATGTGCACTGAAAACTAACCAAAGTTTTACTTATTTGTGAACATCTCAGAACTCATTCCAAGTAATCTATGCCTAATGAAAGGAAACCCTTTTTAAAAAGTGCTAACTGCAATCCATGGAACTTAAGTGCTATTTAATTACTTTTCTCTCTAAATATACTCTGTCAAGGTTTACTTCCTGCTTAACCAGAAACTTATTTCCTGTGCTGTTAGAACCATTGACATGACAAATCATCTTTTCCCTTTATGAGTTCATTTGCTCTAGCTGCCTACACCTCACTCCAAACCTTTAAGCCATCACAATGCTCACTATGGAGCTGAAATGTGTTTTTATAAAGAGCTATATTCCWGAGTTTAAGGGAGGAGGTGGACTCTTAGAAGGATTTGTGTTCGTATTTACCTAAGACACTGGTCAGCAAATGAAGTGACACAAGCAAAATTCTTTTTAACAGAAATGTTAGAAATTGCTTTCGAAATTAAAGAAAGAATACTTTCAGTCTTGGTATCAAATATGGCTGCTTTTTAATAGGTGTCATCAAGGATCAAATCTAAATTGCAGGCAAAAACTAAAAAATAAAAAAAGGTCCAACTGAGGCTAATACTTACTTCCTGCTCTTGTTTTTTCCTGGCTGCTTCTTCTTTCTTCCTTTTTTTCTCTTCTTCCATCTAGGAAAGGTAGTAAAAGAAGAAAAAGGTAGCTGTTTTAAGCATTTTTTCACATACATGATGGATTTAAAAACAACAAACACTTAGAAGTATTCATTAAATCCCATGGAAAATTTTCAAGCAACTGTTGTTTCAAAAAATGCTCTTCCTGAATGTCACTCAAGTTTCAATCTCAGTTCTGGTATGTTATTTTACACATTACTAATGTGTTAAGTTTCTTTTTTCTTTTTTTTTTTTTTTTTTAATAATTCATTGATGATTTGTAAGAGCCTCCATAGCCTCCATTCTACTTCTACACATGAAAAATGTTAAATGCTTAAAACATTTACCTTTTTCTTTTCTTCTCTTTCTTTCAATAATGTGTCTTTATCCACTAATTTGACCACAGTTGGCAGTCCTGAAGGAACAAAAAAAAAAAGATAAATGAGTTTTCCAATATCTGAATAAAAAAAGATAAATTTGTATACTATATGACAACTTTTCCTCTACAAATGCAACTGAATGACTACTTAAAAGTGGCTAAGCACTTAGGTAGTACTGCACCGTAAGACTTCAAGGTACCTTTTTACTGTCTATATTTTCAAATAGAAATTKATAGAGTACATGTTTATACGCCAGAAACAAGACATGCTAAAATTTTTGCAGTCCTCAACTTTTTGGATTATTCCAGATTAGTCTTTGWCATTTTGTTTTCCCATAGCCTAAGAAAATAACAAGATAGCAAAAACAACTACCTACAAAGTTACCAGGCCTATAATTGTGTACCTTCATGATCTTCAAATCGAACACCCAGTTCAGGAAGGATGTCATCTCGAAGAGCATCACTCAACTGCAGCACTTCAGTTACTAGAGTGCATGGGAAAAAAAAAAGACATGTAAAGAAGTAAGATTTCATGAAATTACCCTCCTATTCTACTACATTATTAAAATATATTTAAGAAATTGGCAATCTTTCACATTCATTAAASGCACATGTTTTAAGTGACCAATATTTTAAGTAAGTTTTGTCATCTTTCAGCTACAGGAGAAGCAGCATGTTTCATAGTTCAGGATTCATAAATTTCTTGCAAGATGATCCCATTGCTCTTGAAAACAGTTATAAGAGTTCAGTTCAGTAACATTCAGGCAGTAACAGCTACTAATCCAGACTCTCTTATATGCAAATAMTGTGCATACCATAAATACAAGTACCATTCCCAGGTCTCCACTTGTTCCAAATTTCTTAAACGCTTGGGAGCGTTTTACAGCAGAGAAAGCACTGATTACCCAACCAGCATGAAAAGGAAAGGACACCCCATCACACTGTGGAGCTGTGCTCTTTGCTAGAGTTAGCAGAGTGACTCTGTGTACCTGAAAGCATTACATTTTATGGGAGCAGTTCTGTCTGTCATCAGCTAAGTATTTATTTTTCCTCATCGCAAGCAGGTATAAACAGAGAACCACACTCATGTTTGATGGAACTCTAAAGAAGCCAATTAAGATAAGCCAGGGATAAGTTTACCTCGTTAGCTGTTAATACTAAAAGGTGTTGACTCTTGCCTGGGTGAAGGAATTAAGCATGTCATGTCAAGAATGTGTCTGATACTGTTTTATTATGTAAGTGGGTGTATCTGTTCWGTTATAAATATTTACTTACCTGAACCTATGAATAATTGAAAATATAAGAAAAACAAATCCTCTGAGGTAGAGAAAAATGAGAAACGTATACACAAAGCATGCGGAATTCACGGAAGGATAATGTCCAACCAACCCTCTGCTATCCAGGGGAGTCAACACAGTAATTCTTGGGGGAGCAACGTGCCTACTCATTGCATGTGCTACCTCCAGAGGGATGTTTAGGGATTGGCAGAGGGTTGCTCATGGGCTGCCCCAACCCACACACTGTTATCCTTATCAAGGACTGTGACAGGGAGAATAGTGGGATGATGCTTCATCATCAATGACCATGAAGACAGTCAGCTAAGAAGGAAGTGGAGCCTAGGCTATATACGAGCCTCTGATCATAATCCAGCTTTACTTTCATGTTTTCTGTGCATTCCAAGTCTGGCATGTGAAACAGGCGATGTGCTGTTTCTTCCCCACCGTGGCAAGAAGGAAAAGGACTTAAAAAACCTCTTGAGAATGCTAGATGTTAAGACTGGCAGCAAAGAAAGAGCAGGTAAATCTTCTCCTAACTCTTTTCAATAGAATATATTAGTAGGAGGACAGAAGGTTTCCCACTGTGTCCTAGAAGTAGCCTAGAGCAAGACCCAGCAATTCTAATTCATGGCAAAATAATCACTGCTGGGAAACGAAGGGGCAGGCAGAGTTCAGAAACAGACACCTTTATACAGGGTAGTCAGTTTAAACAGATGTCCTCAGGTAAGTAACCAATAACAACTACAGAGAGTTGCTCCTTTTTGAACATYTGATTCATGTTCATAAACTCCTGAATCTAAACATCATCTAAAGCGTAAGGCTGCACTACACAGTGAAGCTCTGCACAAGCAGTCATCAAGGACTTTTGCAAAAACTTTCTGCATTTCTTTCCCTTGCACAGACAACATAGTGTTTTCTTTCCATTTATCACCCTTGCAGGAATTATGCACCCATTAAGATTCAACTGCAAATGACTGCTATTTATATACCAAGAAGCTTTATTCCTACTCCCTAATTTATTTTACTACTACTACTAATAATAATGAGAAGCTTCCAAATGAGAAGCTCAAGTCAAAGTTTTTGAATTTTTTAGAATTACATGAAACATTTTCTCTTGAGACTGATAAACTTCTTTATTAGCATCAATTAGAGCCATAGGAATTTAATAACAACAGCTAAATATTCACATGAGCAAATACAACTACATGCTTTTAAGGTAAACCTTAGTAGCTTACCTTAAAACTACATGAATTCAAAACAGTAGCAGAACTAGGGTTCAGATTCTTTGCCAGCTGAATAGGTCTTCAGCAATATAAAGACAGGATGACTTTGAGTATAAGTTAGATATATCTATACTGAACTATATATCTCCTTATTCTCCCTTCAAGTATAAGCTAAATGGGAAAAAATAATTCTAAAGCAAATGAGATTGAAGTATAAATTGAAAATGAAAAARAGTTCATGGGGAATGGTAGAAAATAATAAGAGCTTAACTAGGAAGTAATCGACCCATAAAATCAAAGAGGGCTTAATGGAACAGCATTTGTAATATTATATTGCCCTGCTACCTTTTCAAAGGAAATAAAAGCTTTTCAAAGGAAAAATTAAAAAGGCCAAAAGAACCTTCAGCAAACACTCACATGAACTCTCCAAAAAGAGTGGCAAATTACCACCTGAGGACTTTCAATTCCAACTGTGTTAACAAACAAGGAGGAACATCTCTGGCTATTTAAAACAGAGACAGCATCATTGTGTAGCAATCTACACTTCTCCAGTGCAAGATCCCAGGGAGGGGACAGTGTGTGGCTACTCTCATGTCTGGGAAGCATGGAATGCACTGGTCTAAAAAAATAAGTTCAGCAACTTAGGAAAGTGTTTCCTAAATCAGAGACAAACATGTACATATTCAAAGCAATTCTGGTTTAATTTTGTACCACAAAGGTTCATTCCTACCACCTATCAGTCRCAGGTGCAGTAACACAGGACAAAAAAAAAAGCAAACTCTCACCTTTCTTCTCTCTGGCAATTTGTCGCACTCCTTCTCTAAACTCAGAAAGGACTTGTAGGTATGGCATCACTGTAGATTCAATCTGTGGAACAATTATTTCTACAATCCGTTATTCAGAATTTAGGCTTAAATCATATCTTTATCCACCTGGATACTTGGATGTAAAGATAAATCATATCTTTATCCACTTGGGTAGATGCTGTTGGGTGGAAGTCGACCCTAAGAACAGATCCCTACCAACAAAAACTGTCATTGCTCTATTCATGTCAAGGGCAGGACAGACTTGCATTTATTAACAATTTTGGTTTTGAGCACATGAAACTAATCTGAAAAACGCCCACTCTCCCTATTCCTTCTTCTTCTCCTTTCAGTTGTGCAGATACAACAGTTTTGGAGGGCTATGCTAAAGGCTGGATAATTAAAACGCAGTAAGAACATAAGAACAGATAGCATAAGAACAGCATAAGAACAGCTGCCAAGCCTGCGCTGGAGAACTCTACCCAGCTGAATTTGCCCCTTCATGTTCTGAAGATATCTTACGTAGGTGAAACTGCTCCTCAGAAATAATACCAGATGCACCTCAGGCTAAGACTTATTTGCACTAGAACACAAAATTATTCCTCAGAAGTTAGGTTATCCTAATGTGCATTTGTTCCACCCTTTCCCTGCCTCCAACCAAATAAAAAAGTGGTGAAAAATTTGTATTGAAGTATTTCAGATATAAGAAACACGAAAGCTCACAGGAATGTCTTGAGAGTCCTGCTCTCAATGGCAGTGAATAGCACCAGCAAGAAATTACTGAATGGTGAACCACCACAGAAGTAACTACAGAAAGTGCTGCCTGCCACCGCTTCTCTGCAATCCCAAGATGAGAAGCYGGGCACCAGTAGGACTGGTTACATTAGAAGCAACATTTCTTTGCAGGGCAGGAGAGGGAAAGATTTATACTTTTAAGTAAAGACAGTTTCCACATGTCTTCACCTAGCTGTTAAATCTCTGTGACAAATTGCTGTGCAAACAACAAATCCTACCATCCGCTATGCTCTAAAAACACCCACTGAAACATACTGAAGGACTCAGTAAAAACTTTTCATAAGTGAAAATTCATGCTATAAAACCAGCTTCAAAATTGGCACCTGTGCTGACAGGCTCAGCAGAAAGAACAGACTGAACACTGAGTAATGGTTGCTTCTCCACTGAGCTCTCTCCACTGAAACGAGTTTGAGATGCACAAACAAAGCAGCAGCATGAAAGCACGTCCTGTTACTACTCTGTTATGCGTCAGGAGTCTAAAGATTAAAGTTTTTGATTTCCAGAACAATTAGCCTTATAGCAATGTTTAATTCATCTGAAAAATGAGACGCTGGGATCTGCAGTTTTCCTGCTTCAAGTCTCTCCTGCTCCCCTTTCAAGTAAATCACTGAACCACAGTAATTACAGTCATGGCTCTGTCAGGCTTTTAAAGAGGATTGTGCCTTTTTTGGAGATAATGACCTTCAGATCCATTGAGTCCTTCATCTCATTTGGACAAAGAAACAATGGACCTGATCCACAGCCTTCTGTAATTAATGAGAACCTTTCCAACCTTGAATGTTCACCTGGTAATTACTGCTAAGAAGAAGCATCTGCATGGAAGACTGAGAGAGAMTATTAAAAGGGAGAGCCAAAAACATTTTTGATAGTAAACATCTTAATATCATAATGTTTAAAATCAGTAATTTCTAAGGTAGTAAAAACTGAAGCTTCCTCCTGTGAAAAGCAAAAATATCTGCTTAGAGATACATGACTGCTGCTATGCTTTGAATTGACCGTGAATAGAAAAACAAATACTATAAAAATTACATGAATTACTAACATTACATTACATGAATTACATTACTAACAGGTGTTAAAATCCCCCTTCTGCACCAGATTCTCTTGCTTTCACTAACTTTGGCAGTGCTATTTTAAAAGAGTGAAAAGCGTAATTTTGTGTTCCAAGGCAATGGCCACCCCTCTGTAAAGTATGTCTACTGTAAGCACTGTGTTAAATATGGATTTGGTTTTCATTTTCTCTGAAAAGATAAAGACCAAAGAATTGCTTTTCTTTTGAAATTCAAAATAATTCTGAGCTAAATTAGAATTTACTGGGTTTTTTTTTTTAAAGGAATGCTCAGCATCTTTCATTATTATCCTTGTTATATATATCATTACTGAAGATTTCCACAGCACAGCAATATAAATACTTGCCCAGGCAAACACCAGGTGGATGTTCATTCACATTATTCAATCATAAGTTATTTCTTTTTCATTCTTTGGTGATTATAAGGTTTATGTTATTATTATTACACCCCAAATGTTTCAGTTATTCATTTTTATGAAGGAATCAAAACATGTATGGTGCTCACAGCTTTGAATGTAAGCTTGTATGAGACTGATATTGGAAGCTACTAGATATCAGATGTGCACTTAAAAAAACAAACAAAACAAACACTTGGACAAAACATTGCCTTTTAAAGCCAAAATTTCACGATGAACAGAGAGCAATGCATGCGCTAGATGCAGAGAGCCTCATGCATTAGGCTTCTTCCAAGCATTTCCAGGAAAATTCCACATCACAGTGGTACTTGCTGGGCGACCAAAAGAAAACAGCCTTTGAAAGCCAGATACATTTTGTGGTTGTAATTGAGATCAGAAAAAGAGATTAAAATGAGGATGAAACTCCAGCTGCCTCCCGGCTGCTTTTTGGTTTACCACAAGGATTTTTAATCAGTATAATTATATTTTTGAGACTACTTAACATACAAATACTTGTAACGAGTGTTCAGGCTCTGGCATGTACTGTCTTTAGTCAACATGTGGTTTTCTTAACCAGACTCATCATTCAGAAAAGAAGATAATTCTTTTTCTGGTTGCTGTACAATTTGTCTGTCATTAAATAAACCAATAAAAAACCCAGCTCTTGGTAAATGAAAAAAATCTCCCTCCTAAGTCAATTCATTGCTTCAGATTCAAAAGGTTATAAGCTGCAAGAACAGAATTCAGCTACATATCAGTAATGTAATCACTTGATCTAATGTAAGCTTTCAAAGGACTACAAAAGGACACAGAGTAATTTTGTACGGTGTACTTTGTCCTTCACTTACATTTATGTTTTGACTACTTCCTCCAACAGGAAACCCAATTGCATCATCACTCTCTATGGCACCAAATATCTGGTCAAGGGAAAAAAAGAAATTGTATAAACTAACAGATATGTGAAAACTAAGCAAAAATCATTACATACTAGAGTTCTGAAGCCACCTAGTTGATTTAACCCACAATTCACTACTCTAGAAAGAGATCTTTTTTTTTTTCCTCCTTTTTTTGATACCACAAATCACTAATTGTCATTCTAGTCTAGCTGTAATGTTGTAAGATTTGAACATTTGACTTCATTGTTTTTTCCTACTGCTTAATTTTCCTTGAATGYATTAGGAGCTTCCTACTATTAATGAAAACATTAAATAAGATTATAAATATAAATAAATATAGCRTAAAGGCCTCCAAATTGTCCCTGCTGCAACAAGCACCGCAATTCGAGCTTTTTTTGGGGTTGGGCAGAGAAAGGAAAGGCCTCTAGATTTCTGCGAGATTTAAACAAAGACCGTACAGATCCCTACATACTTGAAAAATACAACAGCAATAATTGCACAGTGCAATAGCAACTTCAATCCTTGCTATTACATACCTTTAGCATTTGAGTTAGATAGGAACTGATGTTTTCTAAAAGAAGTCTGTTTGGCATTTGTCTGGAAGATTTCTTTGCAGCAATATAGGAGTTGCTCTGACTGACTAATGAACGCATTTCTTCTAAGACAGAGCGAGTATCAATATTGTCACACAGTGCTTCATGAATTGCTGCCTTCTTGTCGTAAAAACTAAGAAGAAAAAATTTTATTTACTATTTATGTCAAAAGGATCTGCAATCTACTCTGAACAATTTCTCCAATCTGAAGAACTACTATTAGAAAAACAAAAGGGACATAAAAGTGAGATAATCTTCTGGTGGCCACAGTTGTATTTGAAGAAAAACAGATGAACAAAAGAAAAGTATCGTCATGGCTGATGGTTTCCTGCTATGAAGAAAAACATGCAGGATAACTATCCAAACAATATAAATATATAAATATATATATTTTTCCCCAGGAACTGACTTTTTAATACCAGTTTTAACAAGCAGAACAATTTTGTTATTTCATTTCTTCCTGTATTTTCCTGTTCCTGTACATCACTATTTTTTCTCCATTTTTTAAAAAATGGCAAGGAATGAAATTGAAAACGAAGTTTTCAAAATACACCTCCAAACTGAAGCATCTGTACTTGAATATTCAGCAGCAAGCATCTCTTAACAACAATAAGCTGCCCTAGGAACAAGTTATTACTTCCAATAAGTCAAATGCATCGATTTTAAATTTTGCAAATAATAAAACCACACAAGAAGCTGTTCATGCTGCAAACAATAATGACAGCTTCATTATAAAAGTGAAATATTGTAACATTAATTTTCTCTCCATTCAACAAGACATCTTTTTAAACATTGGCACTGTGATCTTTTCTTTCGTGATCTAAGTCAAGTCATTTAATTTGATTGTCTCAGCTTACTCATTGCATTTTGAAATGTGTAAAATACTATTTTAAAAGTTCTAGAGTTCTAGACTGTATCAGGATTACTAGCCATTCCTCAGATGGGAGGGCAGCTTTTCAAGAAAATGACAGCTATATAGCAAAGTAGTTCTCTTCCCCAACACGAATAGAGTGGTTTTACAGCTAAAAATTTACAGCTGTAAATTTTACTGGATGTTGAGATACTCACTGGAAGTGCTACATAAGTCTTAACTATCACTAGTGAGGCATTTTGGAAGTAATATCATTTTGTGGTGAAAAAACAAAACATGCATCTACATCATGGCTATTCACAGAGAAGCTGGAATATTTCACTCACGTTTTGTTCAGCTCTGCTTCCTGGTTTTCCCATTTCTGAAACTGGCCTGTCACATCAGTGGGAGCTCGAAGAATATCCTTCACATTTAAAAAGAATTCCTACAAAAGAAGAATATAGCTCAAAAACAGGTTAAACTACACACACAAAAAACAATACTTACTAAGAAAAGGTCTATTTCTTACTTAGTGTTGATGCAACCAACTTTAGAAAGCTATTTCAGCCCAGATCACTGAACATCTGTCAAAACAGGGAAACCCACATATTTTGTGTAACTCAAAGTCACAGTATTACTGTAATTCAGTCCCATGTCTTGATTCTGCCACACTGTAATAAGGTATGATACCCTAACATCAAGCTGCTCAAACACAAATCCGTTTACAAAAGTTATGTTCTTTTTAAATGAGAATTCTGAAGATAAAGTGTTTTGTCAGCAAAGTAAGCTAAAGAATGAAAGAACTGAAACAGCTGTATAACAAGGGGCTCTTTCAGGTGGGAATCCACTTGGTGAGAGGTCATTTTCACTTMTTCCATGGCCCAAAGCAAATGCTTTACATAAAAAAGTGTAGCAGCTGCAATTGGAGAGACCAAGATCAATGATCTGCAAATCATTGCAGTACAGCACTGCCCCAAACTATGCAGAGGACAGTGGCTGWCCCCTCACACCCCAGCTGCCAGATCTAAAGACAAATGCTTTATATATGTGGTGAGGAGGTAAAGGTAGGAATGACACTATACCCTCCTCTTCTAGTTGTACTGTGTGAAGTCTGATGAGATGGACATATTATGAGAGTGAATGTTGGACTGAGTCTTGAAAGCAAGCTAGGCTGAGAAAATAATCTTGCATACAAGTGTCAAGCTGCTCAGACATATCAAAACTCAAGAGAATCTGAGAGCACCCAGCTGCTGAAAAATACAGCTGTCTAAGGAGTTTATGTGAATTCAGAGGTCACTAAAAGCAAAACAAAAAAATGGGGGGGGAGGGTGTTTCTGAATTCAGAAGGCAACTCCTTCTGGGGATAAGGCCCATATAAATTTGGGTTCCATTGCCTGAAACATGTATGACAGCACAAAGGGCACAGAGATGGAGAAAGAATGAAAAGCTTACTCACATTCATAAACTTCTCATATTGAATAGCTGACTCCATGGTATTGTTTGAATAATCCAGTGTATCCTTCCAAGAGTGCATGAGGAAAGCCAACCGTAACTGCCGTGCTATCAGTTTTAAAGTAAACAAAGAAAATAATCATAAACTAAGGTATTTTATGGCCTCTGATACTGTAATTGCTAAGAGCATCACAATCTAACATTGTTACTCTCAATTCATATACCAAAAAAGGGAGATATAATCATCCACACCTTACAGATGAGAAACAGGGAAGCTGTTCTAAAGTTATTTAGCTATTTAATGATGAAAAAAAGACACTTGGATTTATTCAATTCTGGAAATTTCATTTTGTGTCTAAAGAGCAAAATTAATACGGTCATCACTCAAGCTACATCACAAGCATTCAAATTCCAAGGTTATTTTTACCTGTATGCTTCTTCAGGGCATCTTTTATAGTAATGAAATTCTTTAAAGATTTGGACATTTTACAACCAGCAATTGTTAAGTGACCAGTATGCAGAAAATATCGAACCCAGTAATCATTTTCAAAGTATGCCTGCAGCAAAAACAAAAGAATACAGAGGAATCAGCACYGTATAAATATATATCACAAACCAGGATAATACAGGTAAATAACGAGGAAAAGTTATGCTTATACAGAAGACATGTAATATCTTAAAAATGACCTGATGGATCTGCATAAGGTGCAGTCAAAGCTAAGCATGTAGCTTCCTCACTGCAGTCTGAAGACCCTTGGCAGATCATTTACCTCAGACTGTGCCAGTTCATTGTCATGATGTGGAAAACGAAGATCAAATCCACCTCCATGAATATCCATCGACTTCCCTAGAATGGATCCAGCCATTGCAGAACATTCAATGTGCCAGCCTGGACGGCCCTGTTTAGACAAAGACATTGCCTCAAGTAATTGCTAATTATTTGTTTTCCTCTCCTGCCTATGCACCATTTCTGCACTGGTATGTCCCTAGCCTGTTATACCTGTAAAGAAGTGAGAAACAGAATAATCTAGAAAAATAAAAGATTCACAGTCTCTCAGTTTCATAAAGGGATGCCAGTTGGACTTCAAGATTCAGTATCACATATATATCTGTGACAAATTGATTATACAGATTACACTAAACACAATCAGTATTTTTGATTGCAGGGAGACAGGGAAGTAAATCTTCTGCAAATAAGGACTGTAGCTAAGCAGGAGACAACCAATAGCAGACTTTGTAAGTGTGCAAACTTATGCTTCTATTTWTAGAATCTGTCAGATGCTTTTTAATGTTAATATATGCACTCTAAATCCTTTAGTGAGCACAGCAATAGAATGCACAACTGAATATAAGACCCCCATGATCTAGATGTCACTAATATGAGACATCATATTTGTGAATTGCAAAACATGTGAGTTATAAAACATGGTATTTGATAAGCTGTAGAGGAACTAAAATCCAGCTCCAATGTCTTTACCTTTCCCCAGGGAGAATCCCATGAGGGCTCTCCTGGCTTGGAGGATTTCCACAAAGCAAAATCATTTGGAGAATGCTTCTCACTCAAGCGATCAGTTGATATACTCAGGTCACCTTTCAAAGCACAAAATAGAAATATTTATATTTTATTTAAACGCTAGCATTATTGATTCTTTTCTCTGTCATACTTCACACTGTGTGAATTAAGGGAAAAAAAAACACTCTAAATTCATCATAATTAACCTTGTTATTCCTTTGCTTCTTGATCAATGCTTGGTTGACAAGAAAGATTACAAGAAAAATCAGCTGCATTGCTTTTTAAGCTTTGACACATGAGATTCATCTATATTCYTTCTGCAGGCACAACTCCAATTTTGCAGTTTCAGAAAAGTAATACAAAAACACAACAAAGCATAATCACTTCACACCAAAATTAACACAATTACACATAGAATTGACTTAAATACACACAGACAATACATTCATAGGATATTTCTTCCACAGTTTAACTCAGCTGCTGCACAAGATGGCTGATAATTATCCAATATCTACATATTTATTATCACTGTTTTCATCACAAATGTGTTCTGCATTAATCACTATGAGTGCCTTGTGATCATTTGAGTTGCAGTCTTATTACAGCATCTTAACTCCTTAAAGCAGAGGGAATTTACAATTTCCACAGTGCCAATACTAAATATGCTTAACAATATCACCTACTATATAAAAACCTCAGATGGAGACAACTGCCAAAATCGCCAAGATTAAAGTGCAAATCACCGAGATACTCGCAGTTCATTTCTTTAGAATACTTCATTATGCACTTTGAATATTAAAAGTTTTATACTTCAAYGTGCATTTGTTACAACTTTTAAAGTTTAGGATTTCTGTTGCCTCTGCAAGTCAAAGTGACATTATCTGTCAGGATGTGGGCAATCATCATAAATGAGTCAGGCCAGCTAAAGTGACAAGAGAAAACTTGGATATGCATGCTTCTAGTTGTAGTAAACACTCTATATTGCTTTATATTTGCAAAAGTAAGCAACAATAACATAGTACTATCTGGTTACGTGGTAGAAATTATGCATTTATGTTAGATGGAGCTTTAAGCGAGCACCTTTTACTTCACATTTGCACAGAAAGTTCAGCTCTAAGGAATTAAATTAGTAAGAATCCTATGCAGTTTAACGCAGCATTTCTCTCAGAAATTGCTTGCTACCTTGATTTCAGCCATGATCTATTAATTACATTTTTTATTTTTTTTTTTTTTACATTTTGTGGATGCTTTACTACTTTAAGGGTACTACACTAGCAGAAGCTAACTAATGAAACATGTTTTATTGAGTGTTTTAAGCTGTTCCTCTACTGTAGCTCTTATCAGAAGACCTATATTCAGATTTAGTTCAACACAACAAGGTTTACAAAGTAAAGAATTTTCAGTATGACAGCAGAATAAGAGAGAGAGGAAATAAATATTTGTCATAAAACAGACATAGCTGGGTAGGAAGGACTTTCACCTGTCATGCGGGAGACTCACCTTTAAGTCCTTGCTCTCCCTACTTTGAACCAGATGAACAGCCAAATGACTTGGCTGCAGTCAAACAACTGGGCTATTCACAATTCTGATAAAAAAGATTGATAAAAAAGTCATCCTAGAATGAAGAAAATTTCTCAGTATTTTCCAAACAAAATACTGTTCAAAGTGCTGGCTCAAGCTACAAAGCCTTGGAAAACAAATCCAGAGGTAAAGAAGTGCAGAAAGTAAATTATGCAACTCTGAAAATAAGTTTGATGAAGACCTCAGTGAAATGAACTGAAAAGATCTGACATAATGTGTACCTACAGCAATTTAATTCTGTGTTTTTTTTCCCCCCCCTCTTTACCTTCACCCTCTTGAAGAGCTTTTTGATCACCTACAGCTTCAGGAACCAATTTAGCATAGGAGTGTTTCTCAGCAGAATCAAATTTCATAGTATCAAAGTACACAGATCCATTGGACACATACCTGAAAAGTTAAAAATAATTATGTAATTAACTTTCTATCAACACTTAAATGAATTTTATCCCCCCAAATCACTACCTCATTTAAACTCTTCAGTGTATCCACAAAGAGTATGGTACTGGTCRGTATGATAAAGGCGACTTAGGTGAGCCTAAGTTCTTATACCTTTCCATAAGGACTTCAGACAAACCATTAAAAGCCAGAATAAAATGCAAAACGAGGAACAGTTAACATTTTTAATTAAAATATGTCAAAAGTATTGTGGAAATTTCCTCTGTTGGAATCATTAACCTGTCATGTCACCTCTTAATATTTTTCAATTATATAGAATGAATCATGTTTATTTCACACTCCGTTTTGCCCTCCTTCACTGTGCTAATTTTGTTCCACTACAGGCATGACAAAGAATTTAACTCTTTTCAAGACCTTGACCTCAATGCAAGTTGTATAGGCTTTTTTTAAGAAATATAAAAAAATGCAGTTTTTGAGCATGAAAATGCCAGAGAAATGATGGCAGTTCAACCACAAGATTTATTTTTTAATAATGAAAATATTTCCACATTTGAAAACTGAGGCTATTAAAAGAAAGCGCACTCATGGTTTTCAGCCTGGATTCTACCACAATACTTAAGAATTTCTAGAAAATTAACTTTTTTCCCGACACACACAAAAATTTCAGACAATGGCAGAAAAATAGTTCTTAAAAAAGACTTATTCCTTTTAAATGATTTCTAACAATCTACTCAGGCACTTTTGAAAATCCCTGCTGAAGGCTTTGAATCAAATTCAGTTCATGTCAATGGGACTTTGACTATTTGTTTCAGAAATGAGTATTTCACTCTATCAAATTAATAATCTAACATCTGTATTTCTAAGAGGCCATAAGACATATAGAGTGCCATAAATTATTATCAGGATAAAAGAAACCTTAAGTTTCTTTACTCAAAGAGAAATTGCTTGTGAATATTGCATTTAAAAATAGAACAGTAACTGTTAAAAGTCTTTTTGCCTCTGAAGAAGTATAAGCACACAACAGAACCATTCATTAAGGAACTTACCCGTAACCATTATCCACAATCTTTTTAACAAATTCCACAATTTCCGGAACATACTCGCTAACTCGTGTTAAAACATCAGGAGGTAATACCTATAGATTAAAAAAATGGAATTGTATATTCATATTTTTTTATTCCAAAGCAAGTGACAATATAAATTGAAAGTCCTACTTCAAGTTTCCTGCTCTGAGGCTTAATGTACTGTGTTCATTTTTCTATTATCCTCTAAGGCCATGTTACCAATAAACAACTGCAGGAGATCCTAGCTGTTTCATTTACTGCTTTTCTGGCAGAACAGGCATTATGTTCATCCTTGATCTGGAGGCAAGTGAATAAAACTTTGCTGACCTGAACCCCTGCATATTCACCTATAAAAATCAAGGATATGTTTGTTTGTTGTCATCAACACATAATTTCTTCACTGCTCAAGAGAAATAAGCAGTCAATCTAAATGCTGAGGTTGGCAGAGCTCTGTTTTGTAGCTATTAGCCTCTCCAAAATTTCTGAATTCTGGAATTACAGGTCCATTTTACACGAGGAAGCAAAGAGCACAGTTGTGAAGCTTTATCTCTAGTTATCTGGGATTGATAACATGTATAGTGGTTTTAAGATTGAGAATCCTAACAACTACCTATTCACATTACAGATTGAAAACTTTATTGATAAAGTTAAAATTTGAGYTTTTTAAATGTATTAAGGGGCTAATTTATATTCTATGCATTATGAGGCATAGCATGCATACTTTTAAAATAGAAAACAAGAGACAGAATAGAATACAAAAGGTTGTATACTTACATTGAGAGCTTCCATGTCTTTATGAAATTCTGCTTCCCAGAATTTGGGGAGCTTAGAGAATATGGAATTGTCTGTCACCTGACTGCCAAATTTTGTGTCCAACCAGTCAGACAGCAAATCTTTTGCTTCTTCCAACAGTGTCTGTAAAACAAACAAAAAAATGTGCAAATGACCTAGGACCTGCCTTGTTCAAACTGCAGGAAGATTTTATTCTGACTGGAGACGTTTGCTTAAGGAAAAAGACACCTGGCTATTAATATAGAGTACTCCTTTCTTCTATCAGACTTTATTATCACATTGTCTTTCATATATTTGGAGGCAAAAGAAGATAAACAGAGAATTGACAGCTGCCTCCATTACTAGTACACAATCCTAACAAAAAAATTGCTTTTGCACACTCCCAAAAAGTGTTTGAAAGAACTKGAATCTCATCAAGAATATACTTTTCATTTCTGTCTTTAAAAATGCATATACTTCAAAAACAACTATGATCTAAGGAACTGCATCTTATGGGTCATCTCTTATATTTAAAGGGGATAGCTTATTACAAGATATCTAATACTTCAGTGATCAGAATTATTTTCAGCAATAATTTTCAGCAACTCCTACTGAAACTGATTCCATCAGGCCAAAAAGCCAGAGAGAAAGTCTAAATCTGTGCAAGAAGATAAACCACCTTAGTAACTATCACAACTGTTGGGTGGAGTGGGGTGTCACTGATAAGAACAGCATCCTAAAACTATTTAGCTGAACCCAGGGATATGACTTTTTCTTTTTTTTTTTTAAATTTAGTGATAATTACTAGAAGATTCTCAAATCCACCATTCCTCTTTTTTTTTTTCCAAGAGGTAATTGCAAGTAAAATACCATTTTTTGAAACTACAGCTACTATAAGACAAACACCCTTTTAAAACATGCTCAAGCTGACCTCATGATATCTGTTGATCTCTTCCGTGGGGAGCTTATTTTGTACTGCTTCTTCCAGAGGGTCAAAAGCAGACTTCACTGCACTCTGAATTCTTTCCAACATCTGCTTTTTATCTGGGTCTGTTGTCTCATTTAATTTAACTGAAAAAAGCTACAACCAGAAAAGAACATTAAAAAACATCTGGTATTACAACAGGGCTATATTCCACATATAATATATATCTTAGCTACATAGTACCTTGCTTGAGATGAATAATACATTATCCCAAATAAATTACTGATACCAAACTATATAGAATAAAACATACTCATCAGAAAGAAAGGTAGATGAATATATTAAGTAGTTCAAAACAAAATATATTTCACATTTGAATAAAGCTTTATGTCTTTTTCTTTAAGTTTGTTCTTTTTTAAAAAAGAACGGATGTTCTTTTTTTTAAAGTTTTTATACATCAAAAAATCATAATTACAGTTACATAGTAATTTTCATTTTCTATGCAGTCAACCACCCTAATTACAAACTGGGTTATCCCAAATCTGAAATGGAGAAGCACAAATGGAAAACACATATATTACACACAATGCTTAAAAAGTATATATTACACACAATGCTTAAAAAGTATGTCAAGCAATGACAGATTTGCACAAAAAATTCCAAACATCCTATTCCAAGGAGTGTATTCAGTTCACTAATATGAGTGATCTGTGATCTGCTGTTCTAAAATGACCAGAGAATCACCTTCTCCTACCTCCAACTCAACAAACACAACTAAATCCCTGAAACTTTGCAGACCTCTGTGCTTTCTAAGTCTGCCAATGATTCAGAAGGGTTATTCCTCTACAGTTCTAAAACGTTTTAAAGAGTTACTTAGAACTTGAATTCTAACAAATATCCAAGTGTTTTCTCAATCCTACAAAAAAAAAAAAAAAAATACATACACACACAAGACAACTCTAGGAACATGATTTTTGTGTGGATAGATCTTGTCAATTGTGTTGAAAGATCTCAAACCMCACTTCTAAAACAATGGCCATTCCAGTAACTGTTTAATACCTGCTTCAATTTGTGTGGTAACAGTTCCATAGAATTAAAACAAGTTTAAACAAATAGGTAGCAACAGCAAACCTGGAAATATTTTTAGATGCTTTGCTACATTACTAAAAAATTGGATTGAATAGGAGCCCACCTGTGAGGCAGTTTTAACGTCTTCAAGTAGTTGAGCTGGTGTTGATTTGTTCTCCCTA
Source organism: Nothoprocta perdicaria (assembly GCF_003342845.1). Taxonomy (NCBI): domain Eukaryota; kingdom Metazoa; phylum Chordata; class Aves; order Tinamiformes; family Tinamidae; genus Nothoprocta; species Nothoprocta perdicaria. Next base: position 1,431,060 of record NW_020455049.1, read on the forward strand.
TATTGTTCAAAAAGGAAATTCTGTCTTGCTCTTTTGATGATCTAACAAAACAGAAACAAGACAATATTTTGTATAGCAACATAGATTTGTAGAATATACAAAAAACTATTACATACCAATAACTCTTCAAAAGTGACAAATTTACAAGAAATTTACAAGAAATTTAACAATTTACAAGAATTACAGGCAGCAATACAAATTAAACACACCATATGGATTTAGCTAGGTGCTTCTGCAGAGTTACTTAAGTACCTCAACAACAGATAATAATAATTTTATAAAGATAACTTGTTTGATGGACTTTTTCATTCTCCATTATTTGTAACAGCATTCATTTATACAGAAGAAAGGCTCTGCTACCAAAGGACTACTGAAGAAGTGAAAAGAATCAGTAACTTTGCGTAAGAAATACATGTACAAGTTAGCACATTTTTTATCTTGGCTTATGAAATGGCAGTTGTGCTGTTTACACAGGGTTCTTTTACTCCCACACTCAAACTACATTATTTCAAATTGCAACCCAAAAAGGCCTTACCTTATCATCAATATCTGTAATATTCATACAATAGAAAACATCAAATTTAAAATAATCCCTAAAGATTCTTCTCAGGATATCAAATGAGATGTAGGACCTAAAAATACAAAAATATGTAAGGGAGATCTTATTGAATACTTCAAACACATTTCTACTCTAAGCATAAACAACCTACTTCAATTTTGGTTAAATTAAATTTATTAATTTAATTAATAAACTGAAATTTGGTTAATTTAAATTTAYTTTGCCAATAAATTTATGGCAGTTTAAACCTTCTCTCATCTACTAGGAAATTTTAATCACACAATGACTTCATAAAACTTTATAATCTATATAATATACTTTTTCTWAACTTAACTCCCGAGTGTTGAGTATAAGACTGTTTTTCAGTAACACATTCATCTAAATAAAATACATTCTTCTATTTATTCTTTTGCTTACAGGAAAGCAAAACTTGTACCAAAAATCAGGAATTACAGTACCTGGCATGTCCCATGTGAGAGGCATCATATACTGTTGGACCACAGCAGTACCACGTGACCTTTTTGCCATTCTGAGGCTGAAATATTTCCTGAATTGAAAGGGAAGTTATAGTCAGCGGAACAGACTGAAGGCAGATGGTCTCAGTTCAGTAACATCACAAATGAATGACACAACATGAAAAAAACTGTGATTTTGACTACCAAAAAGGAAAAAAAAAAAAAAAAAAAAGGTAATTGCTATTCCACTTTCAGCTTTAAGAAAAGACAACCACTACCTTTACCATGTAAAAGAGAAAACTAAATGTGGTTGCTTATGCTACCTCTGCTCTATCAAAATATGGTACTAAATTAAAAAGATTTGGATTTTTTTTCCATTGAAAAGTGTTCTATAAATTCTTCACACATACTTGGATATTTCATCCTATATAACAAACATCACTACTTTCAATTTTCCTCTTCTTCAAAGGACTTCCAAAAAAAGGTTACATGAAGATTTACCAGTATTACATTAATATTATTAGCAGGAATTTCTTGCACTAATAAGATCTGAAGAAAGAAATTCTGATTTTATTTTGATTTTATTACAGTTGAATTACTATTTATTTTAAATGACAATAACTCGCATGTATGTATTATATATTTTAAAGCAATATTAATTGCATTAATTTTAGCGTACACATATATGTGCACACAAGTGTATTTTTTGTTCATTGTAACATTCGACTCTGCAAATATACTTGAAATAGTACCTTTTGCACTTGCTCTTTCGCACTCTATAAAACACAAGCCAGAAATCTGTCTACTCATAAAAAGGACAAGAAAAAAACATTTAGATGASTTTTCTATTTGTGATTATTCTGTCATTCAGTCACCTTATTGCGAGTCAGGCTGTTATAGAGGCAGAGTCTAGAATGTTTTGTCCCTTCAGGAGGAGACCAGTAAGGTTGCACACGTTTGCCTTTACCTAGGGAAAATAAAATAGTTTAGAATATTTAAAAATTTAGGAACCGAAAACACATTCTAGAAACAGATTTGCAGCATAATGAATTCTACTTATCACATCCTTAAGTTACTCCAAAAGGAAAAAAAATACATAATAAGACAAAACAGATCCCATTGTAGAAATCAAAACTAACTTTGTCAGACTCATTTCAAAGCCTCGGAAATCATAGTAAATTATTTCAATTTAGTTTATTATCTACTCTCTGTCTTGCCACTCCTATTAACTTTTGATTCAAGTAACAGAAAGGAAAAGATACAAAAGTGACTACATGCAATTCAGTACATGCTAAAAAGAGCAATTTGGTACGCATTAACTAGAGCTTCAAAATTCAAATAATTGCTAATAAAATATTACATCAGTCCTGGGTTTTCTGCAATGCCACTGATTTTACCATGACTGCATATTACATAATTTGCAAAAAATCTCCAGGGACCAGACCTAGTATCTGGATCCAATATTGACAGAATAYGCTTAAGGTGAGAGGGAGGGCAAACCAAAAAATTTAGACAGAACTTCAGTTTTTTTATCGTACGTTCTTGCTCTGTACACAAAAGATTTCTGAACACACTCTTTTATCASAAATGGGCTCCAGTTCAGCGAAAGGGTAACTTCTGCCATTGCAGAGAGTGGATGAACCCCAGGGTAACAGGAGTGACAATAATCACAGGAGCTGGAAAGAAGCAGCAGAACTATACTTTGGGGAATTTTAACATTTTGAAATCTGCATTTGATCTAAATAGGAATAAAGAAGTTTGCTGTTCACTGAAGCAGTGCAATTATATGTTGCTACACCGTAACAGCAATGTTTAAATAATGTTATATATGCATATGTAAACAGTATAACAAACTTCAAAGCAACACGAAAGTGTTGTCAGAATAGAAAGTTCATACTTTATCAGAACATGTCAACATTTTCTTTCCAGAATTTTCATTTTGTTCTCATTATTTTCCTTACAGAATACCATTGTTCTGATTGCATTCATGGACAGTTTTAGTTCAACAAATCAATTTTTATTGAACAAAAACTTTTTATTTTTTAATCACAACTTATGAAACAAGCTACCAAGCAATCTTGTTTTAAATGCTTGGTCAGTTCATGCCAAAGCAACATACTCTAAAACACTGAAAAATTATTTAATGTGAAATAGGCTACATATTTCCTATCTGGTTGTGGGTTAGACTGACTTCATCTTCTTACTTTTAGAAACATGGCATATCCATGCAAACTGTAGCTTTTAGCTCTCCTGCACACACTGGATGTGAAAGGGCAGGCTTATAGTATTTATTTTTTTTATTTTAAGAAACAACATCATAGTTATTAATTGATGTTTTTCTAAAGAAAAGTATGAGCGCATCATCACTCAGAGCTGCAATTCCCCATGCACTGGCCTGCTTACAAATGTAATGATGTTAAACTAATTATCACATTAACTTGGAATGGAAGCAGAACAGGAAATTCAGAAATGCAACCAGGTTTCCAGGCTAACAGGTGTAGTATCCGCTTTAAGAATTCTCATGGTATGCCTTTTAACTACAATTAAAATATTATACAAACTGTTTGTTTGGACAGCAAAACTGCCTTTGTAGATCCTGTGTTTCAGAATGTTCATTAACTCTGTTCCCCTGATCTGTCATATGAACATTATGACTCAAAATAAACTTATGTAAACTGCATTTAAAAAAAAAAAATCTGTTCTTCACCTTCCTTTCTTCAATTGTCTAAATTTAAAAAATAGAAAAAGGAACCCCCTGCTAAGAGTCCACAGAAATATATATTTATTTTAAACATTTTGTTGTCTGTATCTGCACATAACACTTCAAGTACATGAGTACTTCCATAGTGCAGATCATATCAGGGTACGGATTTGTTTATTGTTTGATTTACAGAGATTACACTGGCATGCTTATTTGTGGCTCMAATTTCCCTCAGGGAGGAAAGCCTATGTGGGTTAGCACAATAAAACATAAAACTGTAAAGCTTTCTTGGCTTACAACCACACTAAAGATAAGAAAAACCTAGATATTGCATCCTAAATTTCTCAGCTCCAGAGCTGGGTGTCATAAGAACACCAAGGAGGTAGAAGGTGGACTTTTTAGGTTGTTCAAAAAGATCTCTGTTAGCAAGAGTCTTCCCCTGGCTGAACTGAAGTCCATTTGCTCTAATGCGCATCTGGAGCCTTCTAAAAGACCCTCAAAGCTGCTGATACAAGAATATCCAAGTTCTATGAAATGTGGCCAATTTATATGTCACTTGCATACTGAACACTGAAGAACACCCGTCCCGGACTTCAGTGACACATGCAGAGGTGGTAAAAGAAAAAGGAGAAACTTATCATCAAGGATTTAATGGACCTTTTCTTTTATTGCTCTACCCTGATCCATGAAATTCTGCTGGGGAATTGGAGCTAGTGGCATTAAATCTACTATCAGAGCCAGCATGAAAAGAAATCGATATCCAGTGTAAGCCCATGCAGGCACACAYGCACACATGCAAAATCTACTTGCAGCTGTCTGATTTTAACTGCTGTCTGCTAGGAACTCAAAACACATATGATGATAGGTTGTGGGAAGATTGTATGGGAATAATATTAGTCAACAGCCTTCAGCAAAAATGACAGAGCAGACATTATGCATTCATTCATGGATATTGCAAACGCTGGACAACAACTCTGTGTTACTACTATTAATTATTCCATGACTCCCTGAGCAAGGATCACACTATAAAGCGATTAAATTAGGCTAGCTCATTGGAAAACATCTCAGGGGAGTGATGCAGCTCCTGAAATGCCAGCACCCATGCTTACACAATAACCTCGATTAACCAGCAGTATTTCCTCAAAACATCAGCAATCCATAGATCACCAGGGTTAAAAGAACCCCAAACATTCTTTTCAAAATTCACCTCACTTTAATAATAATCTCCTGAGGCTGAGGCAGTAATCAGCTWAGTATGAATTTGTAAACTATACAAAAAATACTTAGTTAGTCTTGCAAGGAAAAAAAAAAAATGAAGAAATTCTAATATTGTATTCTAATTAGTATTATGCTAGATAAACTATAAAAATACACATTCACTCTTCAGTCACCAGTTTTTTAAAGAAGCTATCAATAGTAAGTTCTGTACATTGAGGAATTTTCCAAACAAGAAAATGTGGAAACACAGCTTTAGCATTCCAACAGCTCAGGATGCATCAAGTACCATGTAACTGTATGCAGGTAGAACRCTGTGACCTTGAATACAAGCTCATATAGTAAATTTTAAGGTGTGCAAGAATATTAAAGAATGTAAAGGAACTTTTAGGGAGTTCTTAGCATAAAAATCAATGCAATGTAGGCTAGATTGTAACCTGCCCAGCAATTCTGTATTACTCACTTGTTTGAAGTTTACAAGGGTCATTTTTTTCACTGCTGCCATCATAGATTGCTTCTATGTGTCTGTACCACCGGACAACATGGAAATACTGGTCCACAGGTGGCCCCGAAAACTTTCTGAATACCTCCACATCTGCATGTGAAAATGTGAACCCCTGGATATAACTACGAGTGCTCAGGTACTCATTCAAAGCCTTCACCCTGGCTTCCTCTTCACTAATGCTCAGAATAAAACTGTAGCTGGAAGCTGTAAAGACAGAGGCACAGGACATTTGGTAAGAATTAAAAATAGAAAGGAGATCCCATGACCAGAATATATCCTTGTACTACTTGATACAAGATATTGAATAATGATACATTTTCTATTTTTTCAGGGGGTATTCTTTACAAAGGATAGTGAGGGCAGAAGAACATGTCCTTTTCTTGAAGAAATATTTTCTGTTTAGAATTGGAGGAAATTCTCCAAGCACAGCAAGCTTCATCARTCTCCTCTCTATTCCACCCTGGAGAAACACTGATCCTGCAGATTTAAACATGTAATTAATTTTATATATTGTGGAGAGGCTGTAAATATTTCTACTGAAGTTGAGCATATACTTAAGTCTCTACAGGACTGGTGTCAATATGTGAGCTCCCAACATGATGCTCAGTTACTCCTACTTGCTCCAGCAACCCCAACTTTTTGCATATTCCCACACTTCTCCTATGCCATCTCTCTCCCCAGTAACATGAATATAATTGCTTTTGAGCAAAATCTACACAGATTATAGAAAAAGGATCACGTTCCTTTTTTAATTCCACAATTGATTTGGAAAATATGCAAAGTAGACAAGCATGAAGCAATGTGGAAATTGCAGTATCTGTGCTAGAACTGACTCCAGTATATCTAACGTTGGTATTTTCCTTCAGTGATTCAACATTTCTAACTCTGTTTCATGTTTAAAGCATTGTATAAACATTAAGCCAATATCCTGCTTAGGTAGTTGGCCAAGAACATAATTTAAGATGTAGTCAAGGTTACAGAGCAATAAARTGAGGGAGGCAGTATTAAAACTGTGTCCCTAATCGCCAGATCTATAAAAGACCACTGTCACCAACTGTTGAATTTTTAAACAGTGCAAAGACCTTTTTATGAGTAGTTTCCAAAGCACTGAACATGCTCACAGACCAATGCTTTTGGAAAGCAAAGGATATAAGGGCATTGGGGAGTAAATGGTGGTTATGTTGCAGAGAGGATGTGAGAATCTGCAGAATTATTTGTTTTTCCAAATGCAAGGAAATTTCATCAGTTAAGAAAGATTTCAGGAGCATCCTTTTTCCTATAGAGAAAGTAAATATTAAAATTTAAACAGCTGCTCTTCTGGTATGCATAGACTAAGAACATTTCCCTACATTGCTACGATAAACATAAAATGGAAAGGATAACAGACTAGCCCGTTACATCAGGCAGTGGCCATAATGCTGCTATGTGTACAACCTTCTCACAACACAACAGGACAACATGAACTCCAGATGACATGTGTTTGACTCTTTGGAGCATAAATAAAATGTAGTGGTACATGACTTTAAGAGACCTGCAGAACTAATAAAAAGAGATTTGTGATAGAAAAAACTCAAATGTCACAACAGATACTTAACCTTCAAATAAAAATGCAAGGTCAGATTCAAGCAAAATCTTTCTCAAAGTTTACCCATGCAGTTGCCCATTGTAAATAAGAAACAACAAGTAAATAAAGGACCATAATTAGACTCTATGGGCTTGTCTTACATAGTTGTATAGGATTCAGCTTTGATCCAAATAGTTAATTTTACTAGAAACATTTCAGATTCCTAAATATTCACTGATGCTTATCATCACAGACAGAATTCCACATGCTATACACATAAAATAGTTTGAAATAGTTACGTTCATTAACTAGGTAGACTTAAGACATAAATTTTCCTCTAATGTTCATTTTGCATCAATGAATCATACGAGGGAAGAGTAAAGAAAAAAAAATATAGGAATAAACTGTGTAGAAATGAACCCATATCTCAAAGGAAAGATCTTTGAAGATCTATTGCAAGGAAAGCAACACACCATTTGCAAAGTATTATTAGGGTTATTATGGCCATTATTCATACACCAGGCTACTAATGAGAAACAACTCAGTAAATCTGAAGCAGCAAAGTGCCTTCCAACCACATCTGTAAACCAATCTAAACGGGAAGTTGTACAAACTTACACATAAATACAACAAAGACAACAGAACTTGTAAGTGCTAATTTTGGTGAGGAGAGATGGCAAATACTACCTGCGAATGTCTGCACCAGTTCAGCTCTGATAAGCAGATAAGCTAAAAAATTACTTCTGGCAACTCTGGTATACACTTCAACATTTGAAATTATAAAGTTTGACGTTATGTCTAGTTGCAGGAGAAGCAGACTTAAAAGCATAATACATCAAAGAAACTAGATAGCCCAGGGGACCTAAGAGGGAGAATGTCTTATGCTGAGAGCGATATTCAGCCCGAATCCCACGTCCAAGACAACATAAAGCAGTAACTGGAGTGCACCCGAGCTATCTGTGGACAAAGTTTCTTAGGGAACAGCAGCAGCTGAGCAGAGTATTGTGCAAACATGAGTTTCTCATGCTGATTTCACAGTCTGTATTGRGCCCAAAGTTTGTTTTCTAGATTGATTGCTAGTCTAAAAAAAGAGCATAGCTATCTTAAAGCTAGCACAGGTACATTTGGCACTACACTGCAGTCAGATTCAGAGATACTAGCAAACTGGTCATGTTTGAAAGAGAGATCAGCGATAAGTGCAAATTTGAAACTCCTCTGAGCATCCTATGCAATACACAGAGAAGYAATTGTTCCCCCTTTTGGCTTTCTTGTGGGTAGCGCCAAACTGGATCAAAGTAACAAAATAAAACTCTTCTCCGGGACTGCAGCATGCTCTCCTGGGAAGAAACAAGGAATAGGAGAATAATGTCTTTCAAAAGTCAGTATATTACACTAGGAAAAAATACCATTTCTTGTTGAGCAAGACAAACCACTCAAAATCTCTTTATACAAAAGTCTGTCCCAATTTCATTTACACCAATTCAAGAATGGCCAATCTAGGGAAGTTTATTTTCTTGGGATTTATATCCCATACCCTCAATTGCTTCCCCTCAGCATCTCTATTTCCAAGAAGAATGTCATTTCCAAGTAGCATGTGCTGACCAGTGAGTGGCTGTTGCTTTTCAACATAGTGTGTAGGGGCTGAATTTTCCCTGTCTCTTCCRCAATCAGGTCACTGAAAAGGTCTCTGTCTTACTCCAGTAGCTCCTGATTTTAGAGAACTCGTGCAAGCTTAAGAATATTAAATGCTCTAACTCCACAGTCAAATTTAATTAATACTCATCAATGGATTCAAAAGCTATTAAGGCAGAAGGGCCAATGGTCACACGTAGGACTGAGTTTCTCAATCCTTGCTGTTTTGGGATGCCAGGCTAAAAAACAGCCCTTCCTTCTGTTCATTTTTCTGTTTTCCCTCCCAAGACAATGACAGTTGCTACCACTCAACACTATTAGGAAACCTCTTATGAACAACAGAAAAGCAGGAACATTACAGAGCTGTTGCATAACAGGGAACGTGAACTCATGTGAATGGAATGATCCATAGGCATCAAATCATATCACTCAACAACAATTCCTTTCAGAGAACAAGCAATGACTGTGAGTATTGAAGAGGTTGCAAACTAAATTAAAAAAGAAAAAACATTAACAGTGTAACAAGCATGACATTTTTTCCTGTATTAACTCAGGTTGTTTCTCAAAAATTCCACTGGCAACATTAATACAGTTGTTGTACAATAATTACAGGCGTATGATCTCTTTGGGCACTGTAATTGTACACATTCTTCTTTCCATAGGTGGAATGTTTTGGTGACTACTAAATGACACTGTCAACTCATCTGGAAAACTGCAGCAATGCATGAACTCCAAGGTACAAGGCAATTTCTACATTTTATTTCCATCAAGGAGGAGCTTCTTATTCTGCTCACTTTTAGCCTTGCRAGTTGCACTTTCGCTTTCCATGAACTGAAACAAAAAGGTAACAGCTCTAACCTAAGGAAAGCACAAATCGTATCCATCCATTACCAAATTTAACTGATTGATACTTGGTGGGGGCAGAAGGGAGTTTAACAACTAAAATTCTGAAAATATATCTGAAAAAGCTAGTCCACTGACAGGAGTATTCGAGGGCTCTGCCACATAGAAAGCTTACTTGCGATAAGCAGAAAGGAAAGTAACTTCCAGGCAACGACAAAAAAATGACAAACCTTGGAGTGTAAAGATCTGCAACAAAAAACTTCCAACCCCTTACACGCCACGGTGGTATTTCGCACTCGCGCGACTGGTATTCCGAGTTTCCCTCTGTTTGAGCAGTGTCAAGCATTACAGGACTACCCCAGCGCTGCTTCCATATGGAAGCCCATCCCAGAGCCCGTCATTACAGGCAGGGCACGGAAAACGCCTGGAAAAGCCACAGTTCAGGCCCGACCGAGGGAGCGCGGGCAGGAGGGGCACCAAAGGGCAGCAGGGGGGACACAGCCGCGGGAAGGGGCCTCGTTTCCACACGGCTTTTATGTATTTTTAAGCGTTTTCCACAGTTTTCCACCCAACGCCTCCACGCGTGGGGACCCCCTGACATGGCGGCGGGACGCTGCCCCCCCATCCAGCGCCGTGACGTCACGTCCACCCCCCCCACACGTCGTGACATCACGGCGGCGGGCACCTGCCGCGCCGCGCCGCCGGGCGCCATGACAGCGGCGCCGGGCGCCCCCCCCGCGCCGGGCAGAGCCGCGGCGGCGCCGCCGGGCCCCGACCTACCCTGCTCGGCGCCGCCCGCCGCCGCCATCCCGCCGTGCCCGCCGCCGCCCGCGAGCTGATGCAACAGCGTGTCCGGAAGCGGCGCCCCGCCCCTCGCGACGCTACTTCCGACTAGCGTCACCACGGCAACGGCGCGAGGCGCGCTCATTGGCCGCCGCCTTCCCGCCCAGAGGCTGGGCGGCCGTTGGGCGGTGACCGTTGGGCGGTGACCGTTGTGGGGTCGCGGGCGAGCTCGCCTCAGGGCGGCGCTGCCGCCGGCGGCCGTTGCCTGCGGTCGCCTCATCCCGTCGCAGAGGTGCAGAGGTGTCCCGGGAAGGCGCCGGGCGGACAGCTGCACCTCGGGAACGGGCGGGATCCCCGCGCCGCGAAACGCACCGCCTTCCCAGGCGTTACCGGCCCTGCGGCACAGCCCAGCAATCACACAAGACGGGGGTAGCGTCTGGAGGGTTTTATTGCCGTGCTTTAACAGTTCTTAGGATACCACAAGCTTTGTCTTTCAAGAAACAAAACGTGATCGTTTCCCCTCCCCCCCCCCCCCCCAAAAAAAAAATTACATTTAATCTTTTCAAAACAAAAAGCAGCCTTTTCTGCATTAAAAAAAAAAAACAGTACCACTTGTGGATGGTTTACTTCAAAACAGCCAATAGGCCCATCCATATTTCCATGTGTGTGAAGGACATGACAGGTGAAGTGCCACACACGTTGCTATCTGGTACSCAAGCTTTAACACAGAACAACTCAGAAGACCTTAGCGGACAACACAACCACAGTCTTTGTCATAGCCAACTGCTGACCCTGTCAAAGCACTTTTGGCTCCCTGAGTCACTGAAAGGTAAGAGGATACCCTCAAGTTAACACTATTAGTTACACTAGCAGTCTGCTGACATCCTCATATATAGAAAGTTTACAGATACATATGTACAGAAACATTTTTAAAGTCAATTTTAAAATGTTATTCTGTGACCTGTAACTTAATTATAATGTTATTACTTTTTAAAGTGTTTAATACATTATCATAAGCCTTGGTATCTATATGCCTTAACTCATCCAGTAACTTAGTAATAGATTGTTTATCTCCCAGTGTGTTTTTCCAGATGAGAAGCATCTGGTATTTTTGCTCATCTATATCAAAAGGATGCTCATAAATAATTTGATTAATAGCATTCACTCTCAGATGAGTTGTCATAAGAGACTTCCATTTTTCCAGTGGTACGTTATTTATAAAAGCCCTGAAGCTTGCTCTCAGTTCTGGGAAAAAAAAAAAAAAAAAAAAAAAAAAGGAAAAAAAAAAGTTAGATTCTAAAAATACAGATTTAGACGGCTAAAATACATGTGTTTCTACTAGTTCTTCCATTAGTTTTTAGCAAATGCATGCTAAGACGGAATGATAAGAGTTAAGTTAGCAGCTAAAACAAATATGCCTAAATATAGAACAAATAGATTTCCTATTCAAAGTCTTCTCACAAAGAAGCTAGAGGGAGCAGTCTACATATCTTGAAGAAGTCTCTTAAGATAAAGTACTGTGCAGTAGAGGTGTTTTTGGTGGACATTTCACTGACCTTCATGTCTTTATTTACTCTTACCAGGGCTTTTCAATGGCAGGGCTGTTACACCTTCACCAAAGTATTGATCTAAGTTTGCCCTGCTGAGACTAGCGTGAGCAGAGCCTTACACCTGGACATCCAGACATACCACCTTGCTGGCTACGGACAGGTATACAGGGATTCGATGCTGTCTGACATTTGACAGAAAGACCTGCGGCTATGACCTGTATCACAGTCATTAAGGTAAATGCCACTGCTGAAATAAAGGTTTGTTTAAAAACACTCAAAAGTGTAGTTATCTTAAAAGCATTGCTGCATTAAACTCCAATGCAGAAAAGTCTTGTTTTAAGAAAAACGTACCATGCGATTACAACTTTCTAAAATCCTATTTCAGTATATTTTATAATAAATTGAAAGCCCTGTAGCATTAAGCCATACTCATTAATAGCCTTAGCTATTCCTTAAGTAAACAGGAGGAAGCAAATCACATTATACGTATTGTCCACTTTTGTAATACTTACCCTTTTGAGAGAGATCTTTAACTATTATTTGATACTTCGGTTCTTTTACCTGTAATATGAAGTTRGATCATTACTTCAGAGTATCAGAATACTTAATTCACTTACAGCAATTATTCTTGAGCCACTTTTATAACACATAGAAAGGAAAATAACTTTCAGGTGATAATAAAAAAGGGGCAATCCTGAAGTCTAAAGGCCTTGACCTGGCATGACACAAAGTTTCAATCCCTCACATACCATACTGGTACTTCCTACTCATATGACTGGTATTCCAAGTTTCCATTTGTTGCAGTATTGTCAAAAAATTACAGGACTATCCTAGTTCTCCTRTATGGAAGTGCATCGTGCAACCCATTGCTTTCACAATACATAACCTACTACAGTGAGGGGAAAAGGGAGCAGTTTTCACAGCACTACTGAAAATTAAGTATTTGAATAAAGATAACTACATGCTGAGAACAGCTGTGCTACTAGCTGACAAGTGAAGCAAAGTAACATATTCACTGATATTGCAAAAAGCCCCGCAATCTTTTGTGTAAATACTGAAAGAGAAGATGGAGACATTAACGGCAAATAAAAGATTTAGTACAAGAGTAGAACATATCTATAAGGCTGTAAATATTGTCTGAGTAAACCGAGATCTATCAGGGAACATAYGCCAAGAACATTTCCACTTACCACGTGATTTGCTGGCATCCTACTATTTGCTGCTTTAAGGCAGGCGTTGAGATTAAAAGTAGGATTCTGCTTTGGTTTTGCTGGCAGTGGAGACTTTCTGAGCCTCTTCCAAGCCCTTTCTATTTGGTACCTCCAGCTCCTGGGCAGAATGGTGCTTTTCTCAGAAAGCCTGGCACTACCMTCCTCTGGTGATTTGTTTTCCACTTCTGAGTTAACACTGGTAGGTGCTTGACCTTCCAGGCTCTCCCCAGACCTCTCATTTTCTGCGCTGGCTGCATTATTTGCAGCTATCTCCACTTGTGATGAAATGAGACCTTTAGTAGCGCCTCCAGCTTCCTGTAAAGAAGAAGAACAAGTTCTATTTTTAGGTGATGTTTCAGAGGTAGGCATTAAAGAATGGCCTAGAAGGAAAAGGAAAAGTTTACGTCACTGGACATAAGAAAAAAGACAGCAGATCTGCTAACTTGGCAGAGTTACAAGCATGCAAGAGTTACAGTCTTTGGGCTTAAAACTGCTTTAGCCTCAACACTCTGTTTTTGCTGACTGCTCTGCTCCCAACAGGTTA